>NC_034431.1:2603564-2626230 GCF_002078875.1 Numida meleagris | reverse complement strand
GGTCACCCCTTAAAAAGGGCCGTTCGTGAGGGTGCTGAGCGGCGCTGCAAACTTTTGGCCAAGTTAAGGCGAGCGAGAAACGCGAGCACCCATCGGGATCGGGGAGGGAGCTCTGCTCCAGGCGTTGGCTGCATCCCGTGCTGCGCGGAGCAGAGCTGCGTGCCGCGGCCGAGCGGGGCCACCCCGAGTCTCTGCGTGGTCCCCAAAAACATCTCAGAACCTTTTCCTCGGTTAACGAGACCCTAATCAGCGCTAGATGGCCTCTCCAAGTGGAAGAAGTCCCTGCAGACACCCAGGGTCAGGGGACGGGGCTCTGAGCTCCGGATGGAGCTGTGGGTGTCCCTGTTCTCTGCAGGGAGTGGGACCAGGCGGCCTTTAGTGCCCCTTCCACCCCAAACCGTTCTGTGCTTCTCAGTCAGCCTGGCTGAGCGCTGGCTCGTGCGTCACCGGCTGTCAGTGCGCTGTGATGGGGATGTAATTAAGATGCTGTTGAAAATCAAGCAGCTGGAATGAAAGCCAAGCTCTTCTCTGTTCCATGAGCTCGGCAGAGCGGGTAGAAATTAGGGGATGTAAAAACGTATTTAACTTGATAATGTGGTGGAGCTGACTCTCAGTGCTAATGAGGAGACTGAAAGGGCTGATCTGAGCCTGGTGAAATTAATATGAAAGCACTCATCAGTCCTAATGGCCAGATGGGACACTTCAGTGCGGGGGATGGACTCTCTGTATGAAACTCAATGGCTTACAGCCCGACAGCACCGATCTTTGGGCTGGGTCCCCACTGAGCAAGGAGACATTTCAACGTGCTCCCTCTGGACTGAAGATGTAAAATCCAGCGACACAGGCTGCAATCAGCAATTAAACATCACCAGGTTCCTTACCGACACCGAGCAGCAGCCTGGGCAGGGAAAGCAGCAAAGCAGACGTGACTTCAGAGGACAGCACCGGGGCGTGAAACCTGGAACATCACCTCATTTGTATCTGCTGTTTGCACAGAGTGCTCTGCCCGTTGCTCCTCTCAGGGAAATGCCCGCCCATCCCTGCGTGCTACCCCCATGGCCGTGTCTCTCATCCTCTGTCACTACCACGGAGCCATTGGGGATGTGAAGCTCGGCGAGCAAAAGGAGTCACAATCAATATTATACGAGAACCGCCGTGCCCGTCAGACCGGGATGGCAAAGTGCTGCAGTGCACAGCATTGATTTTCGCACGCAAATGGAGCTCCCCTTTCATTATTTAGCGGTGAAACAAGTAACTGGAAGAAAAGATGCGCTAAGAGCAGCCCTGTGCATGCAGGGATGTATCCAGGCGTGATGAGGGGCAGCGCAACCCTGCCTCTCCCCATGATCTCATCGGGCGCTGAAGCTCTTCCCATCCACCCTCATGAAATCTGCAGGAGGGGAGGGGAGGAGTGCATGCCCTGCTGGGGGGCAGGGATGGGCATTCTCATTGCAAGGAGGGAAGGAAGGTGATGGGGAGCAAACTGGGAGAGGAACCCCTGAAGGCTGGAGGAAGAGGGGTGTACACACGATGTTAGGGGTCTGAAGGCAGCTCAAAGGGAACAGCCGTATTCTCCAAGCTCGTAGTGCCCAGAGGGCCGAATGGAGGTTCAAGCCCTGCTGGGAAGAAGCTGCTCCAACAGCCTGGGCCTGTCATGGTGACTTCCAATAGCAATGCACACGGGCAGGAATGCTGTTCTCTGAGGCCCCGAGGACGCTGGCACTGAGCTGTGACACCTGTGTGAGGCCGTCTGTAGCCTCGAGCTGTCCATCTGCACCGTCCCCTGCATAAGGCTGGTGCCAGCCCTCCCTCCTGGTGACACTGTGCTGTGCCAGGCCCATGGGACGGGGGGCACAGCGTTCTGTGCATGCTCTCCCATTGCAGTGCCTCTCCGAGCTTTATTCAGCATCTCTTATTTTTTTGCCAGCCGCAGTCTAGACAAGCTGTTGCTTCCCGGTGTCACAGCCCATGACCCCACTCCTACACCCGCCCCATCGCTCTTCCCTGGTTCATGTCTCAGGCATATGCTCGTCTATTTTGAATGCTGTGTATGTGTGAGGCTGAGTCGCTCCTAATCTCTTCTCCCTCCCGGGGCGTCAGTCGCGTTGGCATGTGCCTTTTCCCTGTCTGCCTCCCTCTGTTTATGGACAATGGATATTTTTAACGCCACCCTCTAATTAGAGGTAGCTTTCTCTGGGTGGTTTGCATGGAAGGGAGCTCACGGGGCAGGCACAAGGCGCTGGGGGCTGGCCCTGCACGGATCCTTCCTGCCCAACACCAGCTCCCTGCAGGACGAGGAAGGGCCATGAGCCAAGCTCGCTTACCAGGGCTGGAGAAGAGAGCAGCACTGATTAAACAGGGCCTTGAGTCAGATTTCCCACATAGGAACTCTTTCTCTTCGGCTTCCAGCACCGTGTCCTCCAGCATCCCTACCTGCCTGGCTCTCAGCATCCTCCCAAGCCAGGAAGGATGCTCGGCTTCCACCCGCAGCCCCAGCACAACACGAGGCAGCTCGCTGTGCACAGCCCTTTCCACTCCCTGCCATGCGTGCAGCATCTGGCAGAGCCATCAGGCAGCGAGCACCCCTCAGGCACGCTGCGTCCTGCTGCTCCGTTCACAGCCAGCTCCTCTCCCCTGCCCCATCCCCCAGCACAGCACAGGGCCAGCTGGGCATCATCACGTTCCATTGCGTGCTTCCCCTGCCAGCACCGGCCCGGGAGATGGCACGGCCACACAGAGCAGCAGGTTGGGCTCTGGCTGGTGACCCAGCAAAGGGCTCAGTGCTGCTGAGCATGGAGCTGGTGACAGCAAAGCATCACCTCCTTCCTTATTTAGTATGGTTTCGCCATGCTGGCCCTCTGCTAGCAGAGCTCCCTGGGTAAAGCTGGTTTTAATGCTCCTCGTGACTCCCATGGAAATCAGCACTGTGCTCACGTACAGCAGGTTGCTGGGTGAGGAGTCAGGAGCCTGGCTCTCCTCGATCTCTCATGCAGCCACTGGCGATGTTTCCTTGTCCCCACCTATGTGATGAGTTTACCAGGTGACACATTGGCAGGGCTTATCTCATGGTGAGCTGCACCGGTGTCTAGACTGCCTCTATGACTGATAGCAGCGGGGTTTCTTGGTGTGTTAGTGCATGGTATTTTTTGCGGGGGCTGTGCCCCATGCCCTCCTGGTGCCCCGCAGCAGCCAGGTTGCAGCACTCAGCACAGAGCTGAGCTGAGTTTGGAGGAGGAGCGGGGCTCTAATCTACCAGTCGAGTTGCGCCCGTAAAGGCGATTAGACATATGCCAGTTAATTCATAGCAAACAGGATGGAGGGGGAATTTGCCACTTATAAAGGGCAGACGAGCAAGCCCATCATTCCTGCCACTCTCGGGTAATACATGCTGACATAAGCCCTGTTTAGCTGCAAGTTTAGCATTGCTAATCCTGCTGGTCCACGCCTCTGGTTTTCCATCCTCCTCCTGGCATCTTTCTTCCCCTTTCTCTGCTTTGCCCTTCTCTCCTGGTGCCCGCATCTCTTTGGCCTTTGGGAGAGATGCTCCGGGGTGGGTGCTCTGCTTGGAGAGCTGGCCCCATGGGATTCAGATGGAATATTGGGAGCTCACACAGGATCCCACAGGTGGTACCCACAGATGTCAGTGTGGGCGCTGCGGGATGGCTGCTCCCTTGTCCTGCAGACCCTGCTGGTTTTCCATCACCACGATGATGCGGGTGTCCTGGCTGTCCTTGCTTGGCTGACCCACCCACGCAGAACACGTGGATTTTCCTGGTGGTGCTGTTAGAGGCTAAGGCAGCTTGCCCTGAGCTGAGCCCTCCCCCGCACCCGCAGCATCTGACCCTCATCCCTGACCTGGTCGGCTGCTGGGAGGGGATGGGAATCCCAGCGAGCCAAGGACTGCGGCCAGAGCTTGCATCCATAGGGCTGCACTTCTTTGGGGCAGGGCTGGTTGGAGGCACCGCGGGACGAGAGCAGAGCTCTTGCAGCAGAGCTGTGCTTTGGTGTGTTGCTGGTGCGCAATACGTGGATATTTGGGCACGCTGCTGCGGGACGCGCACGGTGTGAGCGATGCGGTGCGCTGGGGCCGGGCGGAGTGCCGGCACCGGTGGGCGCCGAGCATCCTACCCTGCCCGAACCACTCGTGCCTCTGTGCGGAGCTCCAGAATGCATTTCTCCAGCCCAGGGGTTCCCCCTCGTGGCAGGACGCTCCCTGCTCGCCGCGTCTCCCCGCTCGCCTCCTGCTTCGGGTGATGGCAGCTTTGGGTGCCCCGCACCTCCCCGCCCCCACGGCCCCGACCTTCGGCTCTGCCACCCTCTGCGCGTCCCCATGGGTCGTGGAGACGTGGGTGACCCCAGCACCCCCAGCCACGAGCAGAGGTTCACCACGGGGGTCCCGCGCCCACCTCGCAAAGCACAAACTGCGGGACGCACCACGCTTCCCTCTGACCGATGGAACCAGATGCTCTGCAGACGTGGGGTTTGGTTTGGAGCTGCTGCAGGAGCCGTGCACGGAGCGCAGGGCCCCGCTGGCAGAGGGAGGCTGAGGCGAGGGAGCTGCTCCCCACGAGCCCCGGTGAATCAACAGCTCCGCGTGCGGAGCGGAGGCGAGCGGCACCCGGCAGGACCGATGCTTCCCGTGCCGGTGCCGGGATGCTGTGAGCTGTTACTCACAGCGCCCACGGGGCTGAGAGGCAGCCTCCCCCCGTCCGTGGGGTGGGGGCACCGCTGCCGTCCTCAGGGGGCACCCAGGCACCCGCAGCGCTCAGTGCGCTCACACCCGGAGGTGCCGGGGATGCCTCCTATGCTCCTTCCCGATGCTGCCCGGAGCGCTGCGTCTCCCAGTGCCCTGCTGGGGTGGGGTGATCCTGCTCGAGAGGTGGCAAACTGAGGCGCAGGAGCGGGCCGGGGGGGGGGGCAGCAGGACGTGGCTGATTTCCTAACGCAGTGCAGCCGGCAGCCAGCTCGTCGGGAGGGATTTATTAATGCCAGAGTGCTGCAGCAGAGCAGGGGGTGCTCAGCCTGGGGTGCAGGGGGGTTCACCTCCCAGGGAAGGACCCACTCGAGGGACGGGTGCTGCTGTTAAACCAGGATGGGTGTTTTTCAGCCCCAGCATTTGCAGGGCCCTGAAACGTGTGTGGCGTTTGAGAGATGTCTTTTATTTTATTTTATTTTGAAACGAAGTTTTCAGAAGATCAAATGGGAAAAATAAAATGGGAAACAGGCCGATCTCCTCTCTGTCTGAAAGGTGACGCTGGTTCAGCTCGCAGGGTTTGCAACCTGGGCCACGGCGGTGCTGGCCAAAGCCCTTCCCATCCTGCTGCGTGCATGGTCAGCGGGACTCAGCACCTCCGCGGTCCCGTCCTCTGTGCAAGCTCCAACACTTCTCTGGGGCACAGCCCGCAGCTCGGGGTGCCCGCATAGCTGGGAAACTCCCCGGTGCGAAGCGTTCGTCACGCAGGCTCGTTGGAGGTCGGTTGGAACGCGTCGAAGAGCAGCCGGCGGCACCCACGCGTGGCCGGGGCCGCCAGGGGGAGACCTCGGCCGCGGCACGGGGACGTTCTCCGGGACGGAGCGCGGCGAGCAGTGCCCGCGGCCCCGCGTGGGCTGAGCGGGGCGGGATGTGCGGGCTCCGAGCCCCTGTCCAAGCTTAGAGGGTCCGCGATGCTCCGGGACCGCGCTCCCGAGCTCCGCTTGGGCTCTCGCATCGACATCCCTGCCGCGGTGGGTTCCCCTTCTCTCAATAGCCATGGGTGTACAAAGCTGCGTTTCAAACCCTCGGATGGGGAAAAATAGAAGCAGGCCCAGTGCCTTTTGTTTTGATTGATTCCACTTTGTTCCGTATAAACGGCTCCTTCCCCGTGCCAAGGCTCTCAGCTCCCGAGGGCTGGGGATGCGGTGGGTGAGGGGTGTGTGCTGGGATGCAGCATGCGGCCCAGGTGCTGGTCACCCCTCCCCGTGCAGGACGCAGTGATGAGCTTGGGGCGAGGACTCGCACTTTCCTTCTGTCCCCACTGTAAATCTGGGGTCTCCCTGCCTCAGTTTCCCCACGCAGAAGGATCTGTTCAGGTCTGCCACCAGGAGGATTCCAGGGATGAAAGCACCACTGGGAAGAGCCAGCGGGGCTGGATGGACCCGAGCCGCTAGCCCAACAGCGTCCACATCCAGCCCCGGGGATCCCAGCACCCCCACCCCCAGCAGGAGGAGGGGTGGATGCAGCAGCGGGGCAAAAACGGTCCGTGCTGGAGCTGCTACCCCCACCCCGGCTGAGTCAGGGCACTCCCGGTCACGTCCCGGGGCGTGGGTGTGGGCCTGGAGGACGCAGCTGCCTCCCCTCCACGTCCTCTCCTCTCCTCCTTCTGCTCTGCTTCATCATCTCCTGAGTCATCGTCGCTCCCTCCTCCGCCGCCGCAGCCGAGCACAGCCGAGCGGAACGGGGCAGCCGCGGGGCTGCGGACGGGCGAGGGGTGAGGTCGGGTTTATAGGATCCCCTCCTGCTTCCCAGTAGCACCCGATGGGTTTGGGGGAGCCCTTTCTCCCTCTCTGCTCTGTTCCCTCGGTGCCCGGAGCTCTGTCCTATGGAAGGTGCTTGAGGGGGGCAGGGATGGGGCAGGGATGGGGCAGGCTCACTTCTGGCTGCTGGGGCAGGAGAGGCTGCTCTGAGCCGCGCAGAACCCGGGTGCCAATCCCCGTGCCCCTGGGCATCCTCTTCCCAGCGCTAATCCCTTTCACCGCTGACAATTTGTGCCTTATTAATTCTAATTTGGGTTTTCTCTCCCAGCCGTTCCTCCTTGTGCCGCCTTTCCTGGGCTTCTCCCAGATGCCACCTCGCCACGGAGAGGCTTTTCTGAAGCTCCATCACCCATTTATCTCCCACTTCCCCGGACCTGCGCTCTCCCCCTGCCCATCTCTGTGCTGATATCTGGGTCGCGGGAGAGCAGATAGCAGCAGGCTGGCGGGCGCACAGCTCCCATCTGCTTCCTCCCCGCTCCTCCTCTTCCTCCTGCCTCTTCTGTGGGCATCCCCCGGTCCCTGGGTACCACGAACACCCGGGGTACCGCGATCAGGAGGGATGCTGAGAGCAGAGCGCGGCGGGTCCTGCGGCAGCACCGGGTTGTGCTGGCAACCGCAGGGACAGCGCTGGCATCCCAACAGCCGTCCCGTTGTGCCGGCGGCTGCGACCCTGCGCCGGCAGCGGGGAACAAGGGCGGCTGTGTGCGCCCAGCACGCGGGTTGGCCCGGGGCCCCGACGCGCATTCCTGCCACGGGCAGGGCTTTCCGGGCTGCGGGGTGAGGGGGGGATGTGCAGGGACTGTGTGGGGCTTGTTGTGATTTTTTCTTTTTCCCCCTTTGTTAGAAGCCTATGAGTGTCTTTTCGAGCAGTTAATCTGGGTCATGACATTCACCGAGACCGGAGAGCCTGGGGCTCGTTAGCACCCGGCACGTGGTCACCTGCATCTGCACAGCACCGGGAGCAGCGTTCCGTCCAGCTTCGGCTTTTCCCTTCCCCAGCTCCCCATGGCCATGAGCTCCCACCACCGACATCACGGGACCTGGCTGCAGGAGCCAGGAGATGGGGACCGCCGGAGCCTCCCCGCGCTTGGCTGTGTGCGGAGCAGAGCATATGTGCTCGGATCTGCTCCGTGCCTGCTGTTTATCCGTTTCCTTCGAGTTAACTTATGTTTCCTCCGCTGCCCATCTGTCTCCTTCCCTTCCGCTCTTCCCTCATCTCGTTGCACGCAGCGAAGGGTCCCCGTCCCCAGCGGCTCCAGGTGACCCGGGGCTGGCTCTGTCCCTCCTGACCACGTTCGGGAGCAGCTCTGAGCTCACTCCTGCAAAACCTCTCCCTTGTCCCCTTCCCACTGTCCCTGGTGTGTTGTACGTGGGGAACACCGATGCTTCCTGCCCCTATTCCTCCAGCCTGGTGGACGCACAGAGCATTTCGGTATCTCCCAGGCCGTTTTCTGTCCTTCTTCCTCTCCGTCTCCTCCCTCTCCCCTGTGCACTCTTTGCATTTCAGATTCATTTGATGTTTCAGCAGCGAGGCAGGGAAGCCCTGTGCGCTCCCCACCAGCGCTTCCACCCGGAGATGGGCTATTAGGGATCCCCGGGTTCTTCAGGGAACACAAAGGCACCAAGCGCCATATCCCGCACGCACCTGCTTCCCTCGCTGCTTCAAAGAGCCCTTGTGGCTGCTGCCTCCCACTCCTCCAGCTTTTATTTATAGTCTGCCTTGCTCTCGCTGCTTTTTTCTCCCCCTTTCCCCAGCACAGCTGAGCTGCTGAACTGGCGGTGTCGCGGGGATGTTTCTCCATCAGCTTGGCTTCACGCAGCCATCGCGAAGGAAGCGGAGAAGCAGCTGCTTCTGAGAGCCTCATCACTGTGCTCCTCCTGAGCACCGAGCATCCTTCGTGGGAGGGAGCAGGGGGGGGTTGGGCACCAAGTGACTGCTCAGGACCCGAATTCCTGACTTCCCCAGGTGCCATCGATGCGAGGGACGTTGCTGTGGCTCCAGTGACCTGCAAGGGACAGCCTAGGTCTTAGCAATGGGCCATCCCTCCAGACTGTCCCATTGGTGCAGTGGCTGGGAGCTGGGCTGAGGCCGTGCACACTCAGGATACTGATGGTGGCACTGATGCTCACAGCCTTCTCCCGTAGCTCTGCAACAGCATGAACAAAGGGCCCAGGTGAGGTTTTCTTGATATTTTTTGTTATTTTTTCCTCCCAGGGAGCTATGCTGATCAGGCTGGTGCTCATCTCTGGTGCTCGCTGCCGCTGCTCACTCCTCTCCTCCCCGGGGAAGGTGGTGAGAGGACACGGCAGGAGGAGAGGGAGGGAGAGGGAGGGACCGTGGACTGAAATAACAGCCCCACAAAATAATAACACAAAACGCCATCACAAAGCGATAGCTTCGCCATCTGCCATGTGGGTGCCGGAGCAGGAGCCGCACGCCAGCCCCGCGCCGCCAGCTCAGCCTGGGTACCACCAAGTGACTCAGCAGCGGGAGGGAAGGAGGGATGTGCTGGGATTCCTCTGCCCCATGTGCCCCGAGAGATGACCCAAACCCAGGATGGGGACCTGATGGGGGAGAAAAACAGCCCCAGAGCAGCCACGCACAGCCAGGTGCTGCAGGATGCCATCCCAGCTGGGGTCACACTATTTGCACCTCCAACATTTCCTTGGGAAGGGGGAGAATCCAGGTGGAAGCAGAGGTATTTCTTAGGAGCCACGTTTCCATGGCACCCAGCAGTGAGATGCTTTGCCACAGCCCTGCTGCTCCATGGGGTCCCTCAGAATGGTGAGAGGAGCACTGTGTCCCCCTGCCACCAGCACCCTGAGCCCAGTGTCCCACCATCACTACCACCCTGAGCACAGGGATCTGCAACCTTGGGGGTCTGGTGGGTGGGACATCTGCTGCCCAGGTGTCCCCAGATGCCCCCTGATGTCCCCACCATGCTATGGTCACAGGGATGCTGCATGGCTGGAAACCGTCTGTCACCCCAAAGTGTCCCCAGGTCCCATACTTTTGGGTGTGGGAGCATCGTGTCCCTGGATAACATGGACCTCACCAAGCTGATGATGGAAACAAAAGCACCATTACTCACTGCCGGGGAGGAGTGGCTCAGCACATTACTCAGCCCCTTCATCAGACGGGTCTATTCTTCACCCATCAACCTTGGGCAGCGGGGAGGAGGAGGAGGAGGAGGAGGGCAGTGGGGGGATGACGGCTCCCACCTAATGGTGACAGTCTCCAAGCTGGGGGATCTGAGCCTGAGGGACGGCCCTAAGTCACTGCCCACCCCCAAAAGACAATGGGTAGAGCACAACTGGGGCTATGGTTTTACTGGGAGAAAGATGCAACAATACAAAGCTCATCCATGCAGGTGGCAGTGTAATGCTGGAGTGGGATTTCTGGAGGGAGAAGCTCATATCCTGGCCACCACAATCCCAGGGAGAGAGGTCCTGGGTGAAAGCATCACCCAGGCTTGATCCTGGCTGAAAAGGCTTTTGAGGAGCTCCTGGCAGGGCTGGCTTGGGGAGCTGAGCATCATCAGCACTTGGATCGAGGCGCTAATGGCACGGAGCAAGGGATGAGCCAGCAGCGGATTTGCAGCCACACGTGCTGCCTCTTAATGGAAACAAATCCTCGACCTGGGTTCAAGCAGGAAGGGGATTTGAAGAGTGGAAGTGCAGTGGTTTGGAGGCATGGGGTGGGAGGAGGGTGAGGACAAATGGGGATGGATTTCCCAGGGGGTATCATCAGGATGAGGAGGATGCAGGTGGGGAGGGATGCAGCAGTGAGGAAGGAGAACCTGGAGCCTCCCAGCCCCTGGGGCACAGCTGTGGGTGGTGAGGCTTTAAATAGGTGAGTGGGGGCCCTTTCTGTTGTTCTGTGCTGGCTCCGTCACCTTCTGCTCTCTCAGTCAGGTAAGGGGTCACATTGAGGCTATGCAGTCATGGGGATGCTTGCTAGTTTTGGGCATCAGTAGTGGGTTAGGAAAACTTGCTTGGTTTGCTCTGTGTGTGGGCAATTTGCTTATTCCTGCTCTGAATGTGCTTGTCCCCCCCCCAGGGCTGGGCGCAGACACCCCAGTCTGCACGGTGCCCCTCTGAGTGCTGGGTACTGCCATGGCCGGTTGCCTGAGCAACTGTCACTCTCACCCAGCATCCATCACAGCGAGCATCTTGGTGTTCTCACATCCTCAGCACAGCGGGGCTGCAGTGATGGATGCTGCCAGGGGACAAGGGTCACCCCATCACCTTGCCATCCATCTCGCTGCACTTGCAAGCACCCGCTGGCGGTTGTGTCCCAGTGCTGCCGGTGTGAAGTTATCCAAGGAGACTCCCTAGGAGACTCTGCAGAAAGCCAATTAGGATTTTAGAAGCAGAGGAGTGCTGCTAATTGACTCCATCCTTGCAAGTTAACGAGGTGTTGGTGCTATTGTTTAACACTGCAGATGTGAACGCAGGTTGAGCTTGGGGAGGTCTGGGGGGGACTGCAGAGCTGTCCCAGGGGCATGGAATGTGAGCACGGGGTATTTGCACGGAGGCATTCCCAGGGTCTCAGGTGGTCACAGCAGTGCCTTGCAGCCCCCATTCATTGCAGCAAGCTCTGGAGGGCTTTAATTAATTTGTTCCATGCACAGAGGGCTCATTCCCCCAACCTACTGAAGGGTATGTAACCCTTGGGGCTGCTTTACTGCTCCTCTGCATCACCCTGTGAGCACACATAGCAGCGTGCAGGCATGCCTCAGAGCTGATGAGAGCTGACAAGAGCAGCCCTGCCTCTACTGAATGAAATTGGCCAAGGTGTCCCGGGTGCTGCGGGAGGGCTGGGAGAGATGCAAATAGAGCTGCGGTAGGAGATGGGCTCTCCCAAGCACAGGGATGACGGCACGCGGGAGGGGCTGTCAGAGCGAGGAACATGGGCGGGCAGCAGCTGGTGTGAAGAACAGGTTGGCTGGGGTGGGTGGGAGGCATCCGAAGGTGTTTGTTTTCCAGGGGAAGGGAGGGTTTGAGATAAGCGGAGCGCTGCAGGCAGGCGCTGGGTGCGGAGCTGGGGGGGGGATGCTCGGCGTCCCTGTCCTCCCTGGAGGAGGGGTGGCACCGGGAGGTGAACTCCCTGTCCCCACAGTGCGATGTGACCCTGTCCTGGTCCCTCGGGTCCTGTTTGGGCGTCCTCTGTGGGTGCGGGAACACGCTTCTCACTTCCCCCCCGCTCCCCCCGCCCCCCCACAACTCACGCTGGGGGCATTCCTGCTTCTTTTCTGAGTCAGATCCACTCCTGAAACAGCACTTTTGTCATTCCATGACTTAATTTTAAGTGCAGGAACATATTAGTCAAACAGATCTGAGGGTTTTTTTTTTTTCAGTGCTGTCTAAGAATATGCACTGCCTCTGTGGGTCAGAGCTCCAGCTGGGGAAGAGCAGCAGGTATCTGGGGTACTCGTTCATTAAGCTGGAAGGGCTCTCTTCTGTATTTTTTTGCCCAAATCCGCCTGGTTTTGGCTTGCAGCGTGCCTCCCGGAGGGAAGCCCAGCATGGAGACACCCGCTCAGCTTCCAGCTCTGCTCTCATCCCGGGCTCCTACAAGGGATGCCTGGCTAAAAAGTGTGAATCAGCCATTCTCCGAGCACGGAGCGTGACGAGCTCCTGCTGCTATGGGCAGGGTGCCTATGGGGCTGATTTCCTTGGGTGCTGTTGGCCAGGCAGTGCCACAGCTCCAATGTCCTCGCCAGGGGATGTTTGCATGCTGAACACCTTTGCATTTCTGCAGGTGTTGCAAAGAGCAGAGCTGCGCTTTTATTTCCATTGCAAAAAAAGAAAAAAAAAAAAAAAGAGTAATCTGACTTTTTGCTGATGAGAGGGGTCAGGCCCAGGTGGTGAGAGCTGAATGCAAATGCCAACGAAGGACACAGGTTTCTGTCCTCCAGACCGCACCGTGCGCAGCACCTTGGTGAGGACACGGAGAGAAGCAGGCAAGAGCACGGGACAGAGCGATGCGAAGGGCGTGCAGCCTGCACAGAGCTCTGTGCAAGGCCACCGTGTCCTTGCCAGCTGGAGGTGACACAGGTGCATGCAGCTGCTGCTGTGTGGCTGCTTCCTTTGGCCCATGCTCGCAGCACAGCAGAGCCCTGCTCCTTCCCTGCAGCGTTGGGGACGCAGTGGCCGTGCAGAACCATGCCCGGCGCCTGCGGAGCTGCAGCACAGCAGGGAAACGGTGCTTATTTGCTGCGACAGCTTTGCAACAGATTCTCTGGCGGAGCTGATTGCAAACTGCAATCTTAAACTGTAGGACGGCTCCTTTTTCCAGCCTGGGAGTGTGAGAAACAAATTTGTTTGGGTTATAAAAACATATTAAAACGCAACACATTTTGTTGTGCAATATACATCGTTCTTCATGCCAATTTTTTTTTTTATTTTTAATGAGTGCCTTCCAGACAAAGACGTTTCTTAATAACTTTTTGTGGAGGTAATTGCTGGGGAGGTGTCATGCAGCCTCTGTGATGGCTGCATCCCCAGGTAGGAGCTGCAGGGTTGGGAAGCGTCCAGGTCTCCTGGATAGGAGTAGCTTTTTGCTCTGTAGTTGTGCCCAGAAGCATGAAGGTCTATGTCAGGATGCGTGTCTCGATGTCTGTCGTTCTCAAACACCTTACTGAGTGCTTCCCCGAATCCTGTGCTGTCATTGTCCTGCTTGGAGCAGTGTTTTTGGGTACCACCAGCCTCCTTCACTCTGGACTAGGGGATAGCAACCTTGCGTTGGATCTCCAGCAGTGGATATCTATGGTAGGAGCTGTGTTGGATGCCATGATCCTTATGAGTCTCTTCCAGCTTGAGATATTCTATGACTCTAAGGCCCCAGGAGCTGCAGGCAGGTTTCCATTCGGATCTCAGTTCTCTCAATGTCACCTCAACACGACACAGGGCTGGAGGTGGCTCCAGCTAGGTGGCATCTCCAGTGGGTTTCTGGGCTCGCCAAGTCCTTCTGCTTGTGTTGGCTCTACCAGCTCACTGCTGGTTTGGGTTGGGGTTTTCTTGGAGGGGACACAATGTGTGAAACTCTGTGTGCCCACCTGGTAACTGGAATGCTCTGTTAAAAATAAACATAACGAGTCTATGGAAGAGCATCCCACCAGGCCAACCAGGCGCTGCCATTGAATACTCATCTAGTTTACAAGTATTGCATCTCCTCCCCATGTCCTCTTTGCAAGAGGTTAAGAGCAGAGTTGGGCATCACCTCCCCCCTTCAGCTGCACTTCTATGGAGCTGCTTTTCCTGGTCACTCACCTGTGTTAGCCCTTCCCCATCTGTCCCAGTTCCTGCTGTGCCCATGGTTTGCCTTGGGGGTCTTTGGCTCTGCTTTGGTGCCATTGTAAATGAGTTAATCACAGCTGACCCCTGAACCATCTTCGTGGCAACTCTGCTTTCCCAAGCTGGCGTCAGCTGCTCTTAAAATCAAAGAAGATGCCTGTGGGTTGTTTTTTCAAATGGCACTAACTTTGATTTGTAATTAAAACACGCTCCATTTAATTAGGAAGGTATCACACAACCTTTAGAAACACGACTATTTTTATATATTTACTCCCATTGCTTGTGTTTTCCTTAGTGACTTCAGTTCCAATTCAAACCACCTCCTTATTAAACCACCAGCTCTTAAATAAAACCAGCAGGCTAAAAATACAGCAGGGCCACCGAGTGCCCTCCTCACACCTCTCCCATCCATCCCTGGCACCTGTGGGCAGACCCTCTTTCTGCTCCCAGCTCCATCACGCTTTGGTTGATGTGATCCTTGTGTTCCCCTTGGATGGGCCACGCTGCTTCTGTTCTTTGTTTAGGATTTATTCTCCGTGAGGACCTTCAGGAGCCATTGCAGCTCTGGCACTTGATTCCCTGGCTCTGCTCCATCGAGCTTTCTCCCTACCCGGAGCAAAACCTTGCTGGCTACAGGCTCAGTGGGGATGGGATGGAGGGCTGGGTTTGCTCCAGCATGGCCACGGGGATGCTGCGGTGGGGACAATCTCCTGTCCTATGAAAACAATTTGGAGAGCCTTGCTGGCTTGCTCCTTGAAAAGCTCATCTTGACGTGCCTCCAGCTGCAATACGGCGCTTGCCATTGCTTTAGCAGGACCAGGGGGAAACAATCTGCTTTCACTCAAAACATTTCAGGATGATACATGTATTTTCAATATAGGAACAATAGCCGTCCTGCCAAGCTAAACACGAGCTGTTCCCGTAGTTGTTGGCATTTTGCTTTTTGCCAAGGGTCTAGAGAGGAGGCGGGTAAGCAGCCATTAACTCTCAGCAGCAGCAAAAAGGTGGCACGTTCCTGTGCTGCGGGAGCAGGGAGAAAATGAATCGGAGCAGGAGCAGGTTCGGAGCAGGAGGAAATCCCCATCAGGTTGCAGTGATACACGTGGATATTGGTACAGCGCTTGGAGCCAATGGGACCCCTCGCTTCTTTGGGAAACCGAGGCAGGAGGTGTGGTGTGTGCAGGAGCATCCCACTGCTGCCTCTGTGGCAGGGGTGGATGCCGGGCTCCGTGCGGCACCGAGGTAATTTCCCAGAGGTGCCTGAAGTTGCCTTAATGCGAGCTGTCAAAATGATGTAGAATCGCGCTTGGCGGCCTGCGCTGGGCTCCCTCTCTCCCGATGCATCCGCCGTGACAATTTTGTCAAAGCTCGTTTTCGGAAAGCTGTTTTGACGGGGGTGCTAATGGCTCCTTCTTAATCAGGCAATTGCGAGCGCGGCTGTCCCAAAACGCGGCGAGCGGAAGCGGCTTCTTTCTGTTATAATTTAAAAAAAAAAAATTGTTCTTATTGGGTTGAAAGGAGAAGAAGGGAGGGGCTGGATGGAGGCTCTCAGAGCTCTGCTGGCAGCTCTGCATCGTGGTGATGCTCGCAGCTTGCGGAGGACCCGGGAGGTGTCAACCCATCTGTGGGGCGTGTTGTAAGGGATGGAGAGGACGCGGGGCCGGGGGCTGCCCTGGAGCTGGGAGCTGCCTGGGCTCGCCTTAATAAAAAGCCAGGTTAAAAATAAAAATCAATAACCGTCAGGTCATTGAGATGGGATTAATATCAATTTTAAACGGCCCCCCAACACAAATAACAACCCGGCATAGCCCGGCTAATGAGATCGGGAGCCTCAGCAATCAAGGCGGAGGATTAGAGATGATCAGAATAAATCCCAAATGATGAGGGACGCTTCCAAAGTGTATCCTTGTAAGACCCCACCAGCATGGACCCAGTGCTGGGGTCTGGGCATGGGCTTTGCCACCCGCCTGCAGGTGCTCTGTGCCTCTGTGGGCATCCATGACTGCCCCAAATTCTGCAGAATCTGATTTCTGTTGGGTCAAATCCTGTCCCTCCACGGCATTTCATGCATTCCCACTTTGGGACAGGCTTTGGGGCACTGGGGGTGGCATGTAGACTTTGCCCAAACCCTGCTTGCCCACACCTCATGTCTCCAGCCACCTTCTGCAGCCACCCCTGCTCTCCAGCTGTGCTCTCCCTTCCCGGCTCCTGCCTTAATCCCCATGTGTGTTTTTAATGTCTCTGCATGCCTCTAAGCTCTTCCGAAACCAGAGGCCAAATGCTCCTTGCAGGATTCAGATGTCTCCCCTGTGGATTAGATGGGATGGCAGCAAATTCCTTGTAATTTCCTTGTGCGGGTGTATTATCTGCTGGGGGGCAGCGGGGGATGTAGGGGCAGCTCCTGTGCATTTCCCATCCATGTAACATGTGCTGAAGGTTGGTGAGCTGTCCTGTGCTTGGGCTCTTACTCAGTTACTCAGCTGGAGCCGGATGGAGGGGAGTTTTTTGAGGGAATTCCTTTGATGTTGGGGGTGCTTGGGATAAAACAATGGGGCTTTGGCTCTTCTTGCTGCAGCCCAACAGCCCCCACCCAATGCTGGTGCGTGCCGGGGGCATCCCCGCCGCCTTCCTGGGCTGGGAGCATGGATTTGTCTTTCTGATGCCTCAAGTCGATGGCATTGATCGGGCTGGAGCGAGGGATCAATTGTAATTGGGTTGGAGGGCCCCGTGCTGGGTGCCAGAGGAGTAATTAGAGCAGCGGGGGCGGTGGGGGGCTGGCTGCTATGGGGTTAGGATCTGGGGCATGTGCTGGGGTCCCTGTGGCATCCCAGGGTTGGCTCCTGTGTCCCCAGCACCTGGGATGCCCTGGGGTGATGGGAGCAAGAGGGCTGCATGGACCTAGGGAGGTGGCTGATGGAGATCCCGATGGCAACCAGATTTTGTCATCTGGCGGGGGGGGAAGAGGAACATTTCCCTGCAGCAGCCCCGAGCAGCCTGAAGCTGGGATGCAATCGATGTGCAGGAGCTGTTCCTGCTCTCCCTGCCCTTCCAGCCTGCAGCTTGCTGGCAAATCCCACCCACACAGAGCTGGGCTGCTGCTGCTTCCAGCACAGAGGCTGGGGGAAAGGGCCCCGCTGCTTCCCCCAGTATGGATTTCTGACCATCTGGGTGGGAGGTTCAACTCCAAACTGTTCCTCACAGAAGGAAAGTGGGTCTCATGCATGATGGACACCCCTCGATTTTTCCTATATGGGGATGCTAGCAAGCAGCATCCAAGCTGGGCCTCGGGGGATGCTGCATGCAAATGGGCTTGGGAGAAAGGCGGGGGTGGCTTTTGGTGCTGGTGGGAGGATGGAAGGGAAAGGAGGATGTAAACTTGGGAAAAGGTCAGGCGTGCTATAAATAAGTGGCATCCGGGCAAAAAAAAAAAAATGTCAGCATGCAGCAGCAGCAACACACCAGCCTTGAGATGGAGAGGGAGGCTGTTCTCTGAGTGATTGTGTCTGTGGGAATTGGGGTTATGGGATCTTGGGTGGCAGGGCATAAAGGGAGGATCTCCCTCTGCTCTCCAGTCAGGGATGGGGACTGGACCAGCGCACGCACCTGCTGCAAGTTGTCCCATGGCACAGGCTCCTGGGGCCATTCTGCTGCTGTCCAATGGGGAAAATCCGAGGTTGGAGGCACAGATTTCCATTGTCTCCTCTCCCAGGACCATGCTCAGCCCATTCAGGGTTAAGTTGGGCAGGTGGGAGGCTTCTGGCCATCCAGCCAGAGCTGTGGCTCATGGATCTGGAGGATGATGCAGCAATAGGCAGGCGGACAGCGCACCTGGAGCCTTGCAGCATCCCTGGGGCTGTTTTGGGGCTGTTTTGGGGCTGGGGGCTGCTAGCACACGGGGTGTGGTGCTGCAGAGCTGCTCTGCCCACGCTCACACCCCACAGGTCCCACTCTGGGATGTCCCCTCGGTTGTGCTGGGTAGGTGCTGTGCTCCAGGGCTGATTGCACGTTTGTCCCAAAGTGGTGTGACTCGCTGCCTAATCATCCTCCCCAGCAGCTTCTGAATGCAGAGCTGATTGCTGCCTGGTGGCGGGGGAGCGGATTCGGGGCCAAGCCCAGCTGTGGGAAACGATGCTGGTGGTGAGCTGAGAACTGGCAAATTCACCTCTCGAGTTTGTGCCTCCTGAGCTGGGAGCAAGGCTGAGCCGCTTGTCCTGGGACAGTGTGGGGAGTGGGCACACTGCGTTTCCTTGAGCCCATCCCTGTGGTATCTGGGCTGCAGCAGTTGTGGGGCCATGGACTCTTTTCCCTCTACCTCTGCTCACGTGTGCACGCAGGAGCAGGCAGCTGGCACTGTGCTGGCCTCAGGTGACGCTGCTGTAAGCAGCTCAGCTCCCCAGGGGGCTGTTTGCAGGGAACTCCGCTTTGCCCACCCCACGAGGGGCAGGGAGCCCCTCTTGGGGGGCTAGTTGTAGGAAATCAAGGGTTACCCCTGACTGCTCAATGCTGAGGGCAGCCCCCCGGCCACGCTCAGCCCCCAGCAGTGGCTCTGTTTAGGGCTACCCGCTTGCAGGAGCAGCAGCACAGTGAGGATGTGCACAGCTCCGGCCCCTGCTCCCCTGCAAACAAAGGCGGCTCTGAGCCTCCCGTGCTTCTTGGCACGCTACAACAGAGCCCTTCTCTCTGGCAGCAAAAGCCCTTTCCAATCCCCAGCACGCTGCAGCCCCTTTCCCTATCTCTCTGTTTCCCCTGCCAGGGTGGCTGCAGCCCAGCCCGGCACGTGCTTGTCTCCATGGCTGGGATTCAGGGATCCAGGGGACCTGGCCACAGAGCCCTGGGAGCCCAGCACGCCCGGCTGCAGCCTGCAGCAAGCAGCAGCGCAGGGGGGAGCACTCCTGCCACCAGTAATTACTGGCGATGCTGCTGCCGCCACATGATTTGGGGACGTCAGCAGAGTGTGTCACTGCTGATGACACGCTGCATGTGCAGGGGCTGGGGAGGATGCCAGGGCGAGAGGTTGGAGTGCTGGGACTCGGTGCTGAGCCAGCCTCACTGCCCGACCTTCAGTGAGTCACCTGTCCCCCTTGGTGGCACACGGGAGGTGGCCCAGCCCTTCCCTCCTGCTCTAAAGCCCCTTGCCTCAGTTTCCCAGCGATGCAGGGGAGGCAGCCACGGGGCTGCGCTTCCCCCAAAGAGTGATGCTTTTTGGGGATGTGCTAGGGGGAGGCCAGGACTCAGTGTCGTTACTCACGGCGATGACAGTGCCGATGACAAGTCCCCAGCCTCCAGGAGCACGTGCTGTGCCCAAATTCCCTGTGTGGGGCTGTGTTCCCAGTGCCAAGAGGCCCAGTGAGTAATGGGGTGGGCGGCGGTGCCGGGGCTGCGTGGGAGTGGGATTTGTGCTGCTGCCAGGAGGGGACGGCGATGGGTGCCTGCTACCCCTCACGTGAGGTAAGCACAGAGGGGCTGATGTGGGTCAGGGTCTCCTGTCCCACTTGGGCTGCATCTGCCCCAGCCAGGGTCCTGTGGTGATGGCTTTGGGTTTTTCCCCATCTGGTGATGGGATGTGGCCACTGGGCCCTTCCCAGTGTGGGCACCCTTTTCCCTGGGGTCTGTGGAGAGCCGTGTTTGGGCTGGATGAGATAAGGATGGGGCTGGATGAGACAAGGATGGGGTATCGCATTACCAGAGCCAGATCCTTCTTTGAGGTTAATCAGACAAGGCAGGCAATTGCTGCCGCTTGATACAGGGAGTGTTGTGTGAGTGAGTCTATTAGTGGGCTGATTACTCATCAGCTTCGTTTGAGACCTGCTAACGGGAGGAAAAAGTTGTTAACGTGACTCAGCTGACCCCACTCCACAGAAGTTAGTGTGTCTTTTCTGAAATACCACAGGTGGATTGCTCCACGACTTGGCCGCGCAGCCGGGGAGGCATGGCAGGATGCTGCTCCTTGCTTGCCAGCTGGAGTCACACGCCAGCAATGAGCCACCGGGGCCGGGAACCCAACGCCGAGCTGCCTGCTCCGTCGCAGGGCTGTGCATTTCTCCCTGTGCTGGCAGTGATGCTGCGGGCTGGCTCAGCATTTCAGCTCCTGCCTCTGCCCCGAAGCTGCCCCTCTCTTTGGGGCATGCTCCATTCTCCCAGTCCCCTCTTGGGGTGGGGAGGAGGTGACAGCTGGGCGATGTGGGATGCTGTGAGACACCGAGTCCCACTTTCCAAATGTGGGCTGTTGCCTCCTGAAGTGCAGGAGGCAGCTCTCCCGGGAGATCAGATGTTGTGAGACTCGTGACTCCATCATGCAAATGCTGGGGGCTGTGAATAATCCCATACGTGTGCCCTGTGGGGGCTGCAGCAACCCAGGTCCATGCAGGTCGCGCTCCCCAGGGGATGCTGTGCTGGAGGTCAGCCTCTCTGTGACCCATCAGGTTAACTGAGAAAAGCAAGCTGGCTCTCTTCTCCTGCAGTGCGTGCCCTCACCGTGCCATAGCACCAGAGCCTACCCAGGATCAGCCTTATTTCATTCTTTTTGCTGCCCCAGATGAGAGGTTGAACCAGAGCCTCGCTGCTTCCAGGGCTGCCCAGCTCCGTTTCCAGCCTCAGCTTGTAGCTCATTCCCATTTTTTTGTGCCCGCTCTCAAACCTTTCTCTTTCTCCAGTGATCCCAAGGTGCCAAGGGATCTTGCCCAAGGTGCCACGGGGAAAGCTACATCCCAGTGTCTCCTGGCACGTGCACTGTCATTGTGCTGAGGATTCCTTCCTCTTGCAACTGTCAGTACCTCTCAGAAAACAAAATAAGTAAAACACAATTATGCTTTTATCCCTCTTGTAAGGCCAACTGGTAAACGTATCACTGGGCAGCTGTCGAGTGACTCAGCCCTGCACGATCTGCTTTGCTCTCCATTTCTGCTCATGGGGCAGAGAGCTGTGATACCGAGTTCTGCTCTGCATCGACTTCCTCCCCCTCCCCCCTCATTTTTGTGACCTTCTGAGCTGGGGAATGGTGGGCATCCCCAGGCTGGCGGCATGGAAGAGATTTCCTTTGAGATGGGAAGGTGCTGACCCTGTTGGGGTGGCACCAGTGATGCCCTAGGGGATGGGTCCATCCCCAGGTGCAGAAGGGTTGTGACCGAGGGTCCGGGCGCTCCTCGCCCACTGTCAGCTCTGCCACAGCAAACTGATGGGAAAGTACATGGAGTGCCCTGCTCATGTAAACAAACCTGGCTATAAATAGAGAGGGAGAGAAGTGTGAAAACAGTGGGGAATGGATTTTATAAAACTAGCAAATTAGTCTGGAAAAACAAGGGTGTGAACCAGCAGCCACGCTCCAACCCAAGCCATATTCCCAGCTCTGTGATGGATGGCGGGGCTGCGGGGCTGGGTCGTCCCCATCAATCACAGGCTCCGGGTGCCTCCCGCCTTGGGCTGTCGTGTATGTATAATCAATGCCCTTCGTTATGTTTTTCTTTTCTTTGAATTTACGGAGACGCCCCAGCTGAAGCCGTCGAGAAGACCTGGATCGTAATGTTGACCAAAATAGATGGTGGCATTGCAGATGGGTGGGTTGAGCAGGAGGGGTGGGGGACTGGCAGCTGCTCCAGCCTCTCCAAACCCTCTCCTGATGGCGTGGGCATCACGGCTGTGCCAGCCTGTCCCTCCCAGGCTGCCTGTCACCTTGCAGGAAGTGCAGTGGCCCGTTTCTCTCCTCGGGAGCCAGCCAGGCTGCCTGCCCATCTGGCATCAGCAGAGGTCTGCGCAGGGAGGAGAGGTGGGCAAAGAGCAAGGGCAGGGTGCGGGGAAATGGCACGGAGCTGTGCATGGGTGCCACAGAGGTGGAACTGCGCTGTGGTGGGGTGCTGGGAGGTGACACAGGCAGGGTGGCAGGAGGATGTGGCAGTGAGCGGGTTGCACAGCTGGTGGCAGGGGTGGCATTGGCACCAAGCTGGTGACACTCGTGGGATGGTGCATGCACAGGGCACCAAGCTGTGGTGTCAGGTTTGTGACACGGGTGACGGTGGCATGGCACAGGGGGCATGTGGCTCTGTTGGTGGTGATGCTGGACCCACGCGGGGGGGGCACGGATGGCAGCAGGGCCATGACTGAACCTGTGCGGGTGTCAGGTGCCACTGGTGGTGGTCAGGGTGGCACTGAGTTGGGTCAGGAAGGTGGCACATCTGGGGCCAGGGGTGACGCTGCATGGGGACAGGTGGCACAGCTGGGGACAGAGAAGTGACATTGCTTGAGGGCAGGTGGCACATCCCGAGACAAGACAGTGGCACTGCTCAGAGGCAGGTGGCACATCTGGGGGCAGAGAAGTGACATTGCTAGAGGGCAGGTGGTGCACTTGGGGACAGAGAGGTGGCACAGCATGCGGACCGGTGGCACACGGGAAGAGGGAGGTGGCACATCTGGGGACGGAGTGGCGATACTGCTCGAGAGCAGGGGGCGCATCTGGGGACGGGGAGGTGACATTGCTCGGGGACAGGTGGCACCGCCTGGGGACGGGGAGGTGGCCGTGCCCGGGGGCAGGCGGCACCTCGGAAACAGAGAGGCGGCCCACAGAGGCGGCACAGCCTGGGGGCAGGCGGCTCCCGGGCCCCGCGGGGGTGACCGCGAGCGGAGGTGACCCCGGGCCGGGCCGTGCCGGCGCACCCGGCAGTGCGCATGATACTGCGGCGCGGGGCCCCGTGCGCGCCAACCCACCTTGAAACGGGCCCGGGCCGCTCCGCCAGCCAATCACCGCCCACTCCGCCGGGGCGCGGCCAATGAGCGAAGGGCGGGGGCGGCACCGAGCCGCTAAAGGGCGCAGGCTAGGCTGCGCGCCGCGCCGAGCGGCGGAGGCAGGTGCAGCGCGACGGCG
>NC_034431.1:2558978-2603158 GCF_002078875.1 Numida meleagris | reverse complement strand
CGCCGAGGTTCCGCGCCTCGGGGCGGGGGGGGGGGCGGGCAGGGTGCGCGCCCCCGGGACGCGGTGCGCGCGGCTTTGCTGCGGCTCCGGGTGGGTTTTGCGTCTCCTCCGGTGCTTGTGCACGGGCGAGGGCAGCGTGCGCGGGTGCGGTGAGGGCTTCGCTGCTTTTGTCGTTTTTTTTGTTTTTTTTTTTCTTCTCTTTAATAAAAGCCGGCGGTAGCGAGGGCTCTGCGCGAGGGCGCGTCTCGCGGAGCGTTTTTGCAGTGACCTCCCGGAGAGCAGCGGCTGCACCTCGGGACGCTGCGAGCCTCCCCCCCACCCCCCCCTCGCCCCACCGCGTCCCCGCGCTGCGGGCGGTGCAGTGCCGCAAATGCTGCGTGCGTGCGGCTGCGGCTCCGCTCCGCTCCGGGCTCTGAAATTCTCTTTGGGAGAAGTTAATGGGGACGAGCCCTTGCTGGGGAAGTGTCCCGTGGGGTTTATTTGCACCCCGTTTTTTCTTGCCACCCGGGGAATGCGGAGTGCCCTTCCCTGCAGGGCTTGGGGGGGTGTGGGCAAGGAGAAATGCAGAGGGGTTTGGGGCTTTCCCTGCACTGTGAAGTCAATGCTCCCATCTGCAGGCTTTGGGGGGCAGTTTGCTCCTCGCAACCTTGGTGGCTCCTTCTCCCTCCCAGGGTGGCTGCTGCGAGCTGGTAAACTGAGGCACAGGGTTGTCCAAGGTCAGGCAGGAGACAGCAGCAGGGACTCACCCTGCTTTTCCTGCTCTGCTTTCAGCCGCCAGCCCTGCAGGGAGCAGGTGAGCCGCGAGCTGTCTGCTGATGCAGCACCAGCTCCCGGCTGGTGGGGGGGTTGGTGGTCCTGAGTGCCCCAGAGCCTAATTATGGGGACGTGGGGCTCCCCGAGCTCACGGTGGCACCGCTATGGGGATGTCTCTTGGTGCTGGCATCCCTGCAGCTGGAGTTGGGGGGGGAGCGGGAGGGGGACTGCCCCTAATGGGATGGGGCTACCCTAATGAGGAGGGGGATAGCGGGGCTGGCACGGGCGGGTGGGCTGCAGGGGTTGGCTGCTGTGCGTACGGCGAGGCGCCGACGTGATGAATGAGCGCGCTGTGAGTAATGCGTGGGTGGGCGCAGCGGGCGGGGGGTGCGCGGCCCCCGCGGGGATGCAGCAGTGTGGGGATGGGGACGCGACGATGCGGAGCGGGGGCTTTGTGGGGGGATGATTGCAGTGTTTCCCCTCCCTTTTCCTCCCCCCCCTCCCCACGAAGCAGTGCTGGGGGTGCAGCAGCCGCTGGGCAAGGAGCAAGGAGTCCCGTGGGTGGGTGGCTGTCACCCTGCATCACTCGGCGGTGGCTGGGGACAGCGTTTGCTGGCGATGTGGCTGCGGGGAGGGAGCCGCCGGCGCGTGGATGGTGGCAGTGCTACATGGCTTTGCTGGTGTCCTGCTGGCCCTGGGCTCTTCTGCAGGGTCTGTCCATCCTGAGCTGCTGCACCCAGGGCTGGCAGTGCTGTGCTACCAGGCTGGTGATGCTTGTGGGCTGAGATCTCATCCTGCACCAGGTTTCAGCCCTCCCTGCCTTGCCGGCCTTCCTCCTGCTGCCACCACCTCTTCCTCCTTCTCTTCCTCCTCCTCCTCCTCCTCTCACAGGGCTGACCCACAGCCCCACACAGCCCTGCTGGCCGCGGGCAGCCCCTTGGCCTGGTGAGGCTCTCCCAGGGCTTTCCAGGCAGTAATCCGCTCAGCGAGGCTGCGTTATCCCCTCTTATGGCGAGGGGGAGGAGAGCGGGGACGTGGCAGTGCCAGGGTGCAGCGGCAGTGGGTGTCAGGGGGCCCGGCCTCCTGGCGTTCCCTCGGGGCTGTGACGATGCTGGGGCTTTCCTCCCTCTCCTGTTGGTGTGGTGCTGCGGAGATGGCACAGGCTCGGCGTGCGGAGGGATTTTAGGCTTGGTGTTGGGTGAACCACCGGGATGTTGGCGCTGGGGATGCTCACCTCCCGTGGCGGTGCTGGAGCTCGGGCACTGCATCCCTGGCACGGGGATGGTTTGGCGCCAGCACTGGGAGGTTGGTCCCATTTCTATCCTTTCCTGGAGGACTGTGCTCCGCTGGATGAGAAGCGCAGGGATGGATGTGTGCGCCTCGCTCCCCGGCTTGGTGTTGGATTTGTGCGGTGATGATTTTCTGGCTCCATTGCTGTTGCACTGGATGATGCAGCTTCTCCTTTGGTGGGAGGACCCTGCAAGCCTCCATCCCTCTGCAGAGCTGCTGCAGGACAGGTCAGCGTGAGCCTCCCGTGTTCCGCGTGGTGCCGTTGGCGCTTGGCGCGCTCCCATCCCACAGGGATGATGGAAGAAGCTTCCCCACTTCCTTTCCCCGTAGCTGACGTCTCCCGAGCCCGATGCTCTCGGTGCCCGGCTGGCCTTGCAAGCATCCTCCTGCTTCCTGGCATTGGTGGGAGGACTGCCTGCGCCAGGAACAGCGTGATTCAGGAGCTGCTGGCGGGTGGCTCGGCTGTCAGCACACAGAGTGCTTGTGCTGTAGTTGATATTAAGCTGGAGGACTGGGATGGCATCGGGATGGAGAGGGCTGAGAGCTATGCAGGAGCCAGATGCAGAGCAGGTCTCCCTGGGGCTGTTTCTACTCCAGCATCTGCTGCAGCTCAGCGCTGTGAGATGGCTCTGGGTGTTGGGATGCTCTGATGTGGGGAGGTGGGCAGGTGGCATCGGAGGCACCATAGCGACTCCCTCCACACCAGTGTCCTTAGTGTGTTGGGACACCAGTGGGTGACAGCACAGTCCCACCTGTGCCATCACCATTACAGTGCATGGGCAGCAGTCATGCACGCTGCACGCGTGCCCCCATGGGGATGGCATTGATGAAACATGGGATGTCCTTTGTCCCTGTGGATGGGGTTTGAGCTTGCCACCTTCCTGCAAACCTACTCATCCCGAGCTGCCACCACCGCCTCTCCGCGCGTGACCTTGAGGCGCGTCGCTTGACCTCCAGGCAGCACAGTCCGTCCATCTGGAAAATCGGGTTTAAAACACAGGAATCGCTCTGAAAGAGAACCAGATGCTGCTGTTCAGCTGGGGGGAGGGCTCCTGCCTGGGGACAGGGACAAGCAGGATGGTGCCCTGTTCTCTTGCCTAGAACGCAGCAGGATGCCCCCATCCTTCAAGCAAAGCATCCTTCCTATAGAAAGGGTGCTGCGAGCGCATCCCATGGGATATCCCAATCTTTATAGCCAAACCTCACTGCCACATCCTTGCTTCTCTCCTCATGGAGCAGGATGAATTGGAACCTGGATCCCAGCAAGGGTAGTCCCAGCCTCGGTGGGAGCCCCACGATGGCATCGCCCTACGAGATGGCAGCCTTCCCACTCCCTCTGGGATGTGTTCCACTCCACCTCCACATCTTGTATTCTCGCCTCCTGGCACGCAGTGTGCCTTTATTTTTCCTGGATCTGCTCTGATGATGAAGCCTGTTGATTGCTTGTTTTTCTTTACAGAGCATCCCCAGCTCGGTGTGAGCTGCAGCACCGTGGGGGCATTTGAGGTTTGCATCCCTCCTTTGGCTCTTTCCTTTGACCCAGGTCTCAAAGCCCCAGGTTATGTCTCAAACCCCCTCTCCCCTCCCCCCCCAAACTTGGCTGGGAAAATCAAGTGCGTTTAAAAATACCCTTTCTATTTGTGCTCTGTTTCTTCTGGCGTCTGCGGGTTGTTTTCAAGCATTTCTTCACAAATGTGAGGGTGGGAAACACTTCTTTTAATGGAAAGCTGCAGTCTCCATTATTGATATGCTTTCAGGAGCTGGGACTGGAAGGGAAACCTGCACACAGCCGGGTTGGGAGCAGCACCTGGGCTGGGTTTGCAGGCTGGGATGGGGCAGCCCTGGTGCTTTCTGATGAGTGGAGAGCTGGGCACTGTCCCCATTCCCCCCTGCAGCTGGGAACATAAGATCGTGGAGGGGTTCCTGGGTGTCCATCCTTGAGCTTCAGCCCTGGGGTGGGGAAGCTGCTTGGGTGGGACTGCTTGGCTGGGGGCTTGCTGGCCACGTGGCCCATTGGCTGCCTTGCTGCATGTGGTCATATGCCAGAAGAGGAGACCCCGGCGCAGCGCTGCCAGCACTGACCTATTTTCCTCTGTGTGCATTCTGGCACAGAGGCTGTGGGTGGTGGGTCAGCGCTGGGTCTGTCCGTGAATTAGGAGTTGCTGGCGTCACCTTTGGGGACAGATGAGTGCCTAGGAGCAAGTGACTTCTATTGTGGCATCAGGAGGTTCCCCCACAGCCCATCCCCGTGGTATGGGGGTGTGTGGCAGCACTCTGCCTTGCAGCGCTGTCTGTGCTCTGTTGGGCTTTTGGGTGCTGAAAACCAGCATCCCATCCCCTGGGGCAGGAGGAGGAGTGCTGGGGAAGGGACTCTGTGCTCGTGGGGGGATGGAACTGGGGGCAAAGAGGTTTGGGTGAGGGGATGGTGGGGGGGCTCTGTCCTGTGTTCACGCTGGGAAGCAGGAGGGGTGTCCCTTGGAAGGTCGTGGGCGATGCGGTGCCTGGCGGGGTGCTGGGGACCCGCTGGGGTGAGACAGCCGCCTGTGCCGGGGAGGCTGGGCCAGCGTTGTCCTTGGATGCTCTTGAGCTGCACGTGACAGCTGCTGTCCCCGCTCCGCACAGGGGGGCTGCAGGCAGCCGGGGGGAAATCCCACTGCTCCCAGTGCCATCTCCCTTCCTGCTGGGAGCTTGGCCGCGTCCCAGCGCTGCCCTGAAACTCATCCCTCTGACACAGCCGCATGCTGGTGAGGTCGTGGGCACGCTTTTGGGGCTGAGACTGTTCCTTGCAGCTCCTCGCCATGGGGGCAGAGCTGCCACCATCGCTGCTGACAGGGTGCAAATGCCTGAGCTCATCAGTGATGCAGTGCTAACAAGGCCTGGGAGGTGCGAGTGTGCCACGGGGAGATGCAAAGCGATCGCGGCGGCCCCACTCTTCCCTACACCGATGGGGCCACGCAGAAACCTCGCTAGCAGTGCAATGCAGCAAAGCTTTCCTGCATGCACGCTCCTCGCATTGTGGTGCCTTCGCCCTCCCCTCTGCACACAGCCCTCCCCGTTCCCCAGCCGTAATCCAGTGCTGAAGGAAGCGGGGATGCCTGGCTTGGTGGGGGCTGCCTTGCTCCACGGCACGGAGCGGGTTCGGGCTGGCAGAGCCCCGGGACGCCGGGTGGAGGGAGGGATGGATGGATGGATGGATGCTCGGCGCGGGCCTCTCGCCGGTGCGCGCTTGTGCCAGAGCCAAAAATAGCCGGTGATGCTCGGCTCCCGCGGCGGGGAAGCGGTGATGTCACTCGCCGCCAATCACCGGCGGCCCCGAAGAGCAGCGCGGAGGAGTGGGAACGTGCTTCCCCGAGCATCCCTCCCCGAGCATCCCCGGGAGCGGGCAGCAGCCATGGATGGGCGGCTGCCTGTGGGATCGAGGGGTCCCTGCCGTGATGTGCCGGAGCTGTGCTCGTAGTAGGGCTAAGCCCCACATCTGCAGGTTTGGGAATCCCCAGCCTGCAGTGCTGCAGGAAGGGTGGTGTGTGGAGCTGCTGCATAGCCCCACGCTGCATCAGTCCCCCCCGCCCCCACCATCCCTTCCATACTGATTTTTCTGGGGGTTGTGGAGAGCTCTGGAAGCCCAACCGGAGCTGTTCCCCTCCCACATGCTGGTTGTGCTGGTGCTCTCTCACCACAAAGGCATTGAGCTGCCATTCTGCAGGGCTTGCAGTGTGGGAAAGGAGAGCGGTGACTTGGGAGCGGGCACCTCCCTGCCCCGGGTGCCCTTTGTGAAAGCTGTGCTGAGGATGCTGAGCTTTCTGCTGATGAAAAGCATGGGATGATAACAGACTGCAGCCGGGGTGGAGCAGCATCTTTGTTGGGAGCAAAGAGGTTTTAATTGCTGCGGACAGGGTGAGGAGCAGGGTGCCAGACCCGACCCGCAGGTTACAGCTGGGTTTCGAGCCTGGGGCTCTTGGTGACACCCGAGGATGGGGGCTTGGCCACCCAGATGCCCGCATCCCAGGGCTGTGGGTGCTCGGTGCTGCTCGCTGAGCTCACCTGGCTCCTGGTTTTTGGGTGGTGGGACCCTTGAGGTTGGCGTTTGACATCTCCATCCAGCCTTGCTGCCGGCACAGGGATGTGCAGCAGGGTGAGCCCCCCCCCGGTTCCCCATCCCAAAGCCTCCAGTTCTGCCTTCATCCTCTTACAGGTGCCCTCGGCTCGAGGGAGGAACCCGAGTTTGTGACCGCTCGCGCTGGCGAGAGCGTGATCCTGGGATGCGACGTCATCCACCCGCTGACGGGACAGCCGCCTCCCTATGTGGTGGAGTGGTTCAAGTTCGGCGTCCCCATCCCCATCTTCATCAAGTTTGGGTTTTACCCTCCCCATGTCGACCCGGGGTATGCAGGTGAGGACGGGAGGTCGCCGTTTCCTCCGGGGTGCGCGCGGCTCCGCTCAAGCTGCTCCTCTGTCGGCAGCCGCGTGCGCTCTGTCTCTCATCGCTTTCTTTCCACCCAGTTGGTTTTAATTAAGCAGCAGCACTAGGAAGCCAGCTGGGCTGCGTGGGACGGGAGCAACCGAGGCAGAGAAACTCAGGGTGACGCGTGGTGGCGGCGGCTGCTGCTGCGCCCCAGAGCAGCTGTGATCCAAGGGAAGCTCGGGGGAGTGAGGCAGCGGTTTGGTCCCCTCTGGGGACATCTCCCTCTGCCAGTGGCCAGGCAGATGTGGTATCTGCAGCAAAGCCACGTGCTGCACACTGGTGTGTTACCTTCCCTGTGTGGCTGGCAGCACATGTGAAGGCTGTGATGCTTCCTGGGCTGGTGGCACGGGAGGGTGGACCCATCGCAATGCACGGTCACCGTGGGGACCTTGGATTTGCAGGAGGCTGAGGCGTCTCCTGTGAGCATGCATTTGTGGGGTTGAGTGGGCTGTGGGTCTGGGGTCATAAAGCTGACAGGCTGTGCTCTCCCTGCAGGCAGGGCCAGCCTGCACGACAAGGCATCCCTGCGCATTGAGCAGGTGCGCTCCGAGGACCAGGGCTGGTACGAGTGCAAAGTGCTGATGCTGGACCAGCAGTACGACACCTTCCACAACGGCAGCTGGGTGCACCTGACGGTCAATGGTGAGTCCCGGCCGGCAGCGCGGTGCCACGTCCAGCCCAGTGCTGCTCCTCCATCTCGGGATGGCACCGTGGCGTAGGGTGCACCAGGAGGTTGTGTGCTTGGGGTGCACGGCTGTGCTGGGAGCACGGTGTGGGTGAGTGGACAGAGATGGGGATGGGACAGGGGTGTGTGCGCTTTGGGTGTTGCGTGCACCAGGAGGACAGGGTCACTGCTGCACTGAGACTTGGGGTCAAAACCAGTCCCTGTCCGCCACCCCGTCCGTGTGCATCCCTGCAGCGCCGGGGTGGGTGTTTCAGGCTGGGCTGCAGGGCGTGATTCTGTGCGTGGCTTTGTAGTTCTGATAGGTGACAGTGATGGACAGCCACCCTCCAGGTTTGGCAAAGCCAGAGCGTGCAGGCTGCTGGGGCTGGGACTTGGCAGAGGGCGATGGGGCGGGTGCCCAGCCCCGGGGAGCTGCAGATGGCCTGGGCAATGGTGCCAGGAGCAGGGGCCAGGTCCCCGTCTCTGCCACGTGTTGGGGCTGTTCTGCAGGACGATGCTTGGCCAGGGAGGGCGGAGGGCTCCAGCGTGGCTGTGCCAGATGCAAGGTTGCTGTGGGGCTGGGGCGGGTTCCCTTTGATGCTGGACCTAGATCCTATCTGCACCTTTAAACCAACAAAGAAGCCGTCCAGGCAGCCTTCAAGCAGGAACATCACTCACGACAGGGACAAACTTTTATTAGTAATCACGCCATTTAATTACACAAAGCTTGTTTAAAGGCGAGACATCAAGACAGGGCCGGGCCTGCATCTCCTCTTCACAAACAAATCACAAAACCAAATCTTTGTTTTCTCAAAATTCAGATTGACTCCAGCCGCTTTTTTTTTTTTTTCCTTTCTGTTTTATTAGTGCTGAGCGTTAGACTAATTAGCAATTTGTCGTTTTCCACGTCAGGAGCCAGCTTTATTTTTAGCCCTCGGAGGCAGGACGCTGTGCTGCGGAGGGGCTGCGGCTCCTGCCTGACCTTGAGCCACTTATGGCACCTCCGGGAGGGCCGCGGCGCGGTGCAGAGCTGCCTAATTGAGCCCAATTAGCGAGCAGGAGCAGGGCATGGAGCGCGGTGCTGTGTCCCTGCCCGCTGCCTCCTTCCATCCATCGATGCGGGATGAGCTGCTGTCCTCTAATGAGCTCGGAGAGGCTGGGAAGGATGGAAGGAGGGAGGGAGGAGGAGGAGGAGCGCGGGGTGAGATGGGAGGAAGGCGTGTGCAATGGCTGGTGGAGCTCTGGGCTGTGCAGGGATGCAGGAGGAGGATGGTGCGTGCTCCACCTGCACCACGCGGTGTGCACAGATCCTGCAGAGCACTTGGGAGATGGCACGGGGCTGTGCCTCAGCTCTCAGCCCTGCAGAGCTGGCCGGCCACCGAGCTCCCACCTGCTGGTGCGATCCCATTTCCCAGCACAAAGGGCGCTGGGGTGAATGGGAGCTGCTGGGCGCTGCCACCACGCCGTGGGGCTGAGCAGGGCGACGTGACCCCGTGTGCTGTCCCCTTCCTTGTGCTGCTGTCTGGGTTTTCTGCAGCGCAGGGCCTTCGTAACAAAATAATAACCGTAATTCTCCAGGCTCGAGGAGCTGCATGCAGGGGGAGGGCCGTGGCACATTAGAACGCTTAATTTTCTTTGGGGAAAATAAAAATCATTTTGGGAGAACCCAAATAGAATTTATTTGTTTATTTATTTTTTACCCAAGCAGATTAAATTGCCAACCTGTCTTCCTTGAAAGTGGGCTTTAACAACTGCTGGTAATTAGGGGCGGGCTGTAATCCTGCCAACCTCTTTAATCAGAACGGAGCCTTCCGATCTGCACTGCGGTGTTTTCTGATGTTTTGACAATAGCAAGTTAATGTGTGATGGGAAGTGGGGGGGGGTTAAGCTGTGCTGTGCCCTGGAGCTGCCGGGGAGGAGGGTGCCATGGGGTGTACTCAGAGGGATTCTGGCGCTCTGCATAGTGCGTGGCTGGGGACAGCGCTGTGACATTGCTGTCCCTGCCGCTCGAGCCCTGTTGGCCTTTGGGTGCTGCCTGCCCCTTCCTGGGGAGGAAGGGTTCACGGCGTGTCCCCACCTCTGTCCCCGTGCCACTGCACAGGGGGTGACAGCACTCTGCTCCCTCCCCAGCTCCCCCCACCTTCACGGAGACACCACCGCAGTACGTGGAGGCGAAGGAGGGAAGCAGCATCACCCTGACCTGCATGGCATTCGGCAACCCCAAGCCCATCGTCACCTGGCTGCGAGAGGGCGAGCTGCTGGCCGCCGGCCCCAAGTACCAGGTGGGTGCCATGCGGATCCCCACCGCGTGTCCCCTGCAGCGGGGATGGGATGGATGATTGTGCACGCGGCGGCTGGAGCCAATCTTGCTGTCTCAGCACTTTTCCTTGCTTCCCAGCAGTGGGAATGGGAGGGTTCTGATGGCTGGGCTGCTGGGGGCTGCGCTGCTCCCTTCCCCCAGGACAGGGTGAGGGCTGCGACTCGGGGATGTGGTGGCTGCAATGGGGTGAAATCAAATGGTTCGTGCTTGGGGGGGGGGGCTCCCCCCAGCCCTGTTTCCCATCCCATAGGCTCCCACTCCTCTCCCGGGCAGAGATTCCATCCGAGCCATAATTGGTAAATCAGGCATTGGAATCAGCGCAGGCACTAATGAGAGTAATTAGGAATCATTTGTTACTAATTGAAATAGAAGGATGAGGCAGAATGAGCGGCGGGGAGGGAGGCAGCCTGGGAGCGCGGCGCTCGCTCGCGGGGGGGGGATGCTGCAGCCTATGGGGGTGACAGTCCCCATCCGTCCTCTGCACGTCCTCAGTGGGGACGGGGCTGCCAGGCAGTGCCGGGGGCAGGAGGTCGGGGGCCACGGTCACGCTGTGCCCATTGCCAAGGGTGTGGGGGGGAGTGGGGAGCTTCTGGTGGTCCCACGCCCCGCAGGGACACAGAGCAGTGCCCATGGGACTGGGATGCCCACTGAGCTCCGTGCAGAACGCGGCTTGTTGTTGGGAAGCGCTTGGCAGGAGCGGAGCAGTTTGGAGTCTGCTGCGCGTCAATCACTCCTGCAAGAGACGAATACGTTGCGGGAGATGAATACATTGCGAGGCTTTTTTTTTTTTTTTTTTTTTTTTTATTATTTTTTCCCCCTTGGCGTCGAGCAGAGATGTGTGTGTTGGTTTATTAATATCAGGCGTCTTGCAGAGCGGGGAAGCCCGTTTCTCAGCCTGCTCTACCGGCGGCCCCAAATCCCATCCGTTGCCCTCTCCTTGGCTTTGGGGGTGCAGGGAGGGAGCGAGCATCCCTCTGGTGGGCTCTGCGGGGTCCCCACACGCCCCGTGGTCCCCTCTGGTTGCCCGCAGGTGAGTGACGGCAGCCTGACGGTGCTCTCGGTCAGTCGGGAGGACAGAGGTGCCTACACCTGCCGGGCATACAGCATCCAGGGGGAGGCTGTGCACACCACGCGCCTGCTGGTCCAAGGTGAGCGTCCTCGGGGTCCCCAGGAGGCTTTGGGAGCTGGGACATCCCCATGTGTCCCCTTTTGTTATGCGAGCTCAGCCAGTCGCTGGGAACATCCCAGCCCTGTCCCCGTGGCATGCCAAGGACCAGGGTTGGTCGGTGGCACAGCTTGGCCTCAGCACGCTGCCACCCCCCTGCCCGCAGCCTTCCATTAAAAACACCGTCAATAAATAAACAAAGGAGGAAATGAAGCCCAAACTCCAGACATATAAATGACATCGGGGCTGCCAGCTCATCGGTGGCACAGAGAGAGGGGTTAGGGCTGGGCTGGGATCCCAGGCAGCACCAGTGTGCACCTCATCCCCTGTGCAGTGCGGTGGGAGATTTTTGAGTTTGGGTTGGGGACCTTAACACCAGGGCTGATGTGAATTGCCAGCATGGCTCTGCATCCCGTTGGTAGGACAGAAATCCATTTAATTGGGGCACTCCGGTGGCCACACTGTCATCTCAATGAAGCAGCTGTGCCGATTAGCAGCCGGGCCCTGATTGCAGCTCGGTTTTGTTTGGAAAGCAGGGAAAGATTGAGAATGTCACAAAGCGCCTTGTCAGATAGCAGTGATACATGGTCGGGCTCCTGCTCCTCTTTATTAGATAAATCTTTAATTAGGTCAACAGCTACCGGCAGGGAGAGGAGCTGGGGGGTCCTGGTGTGGGCAGGAGGATGTGTTTGTAGGGGGACTGGTCCCAGACCAGTCTCTATGGGGGTGATGGAGACCGGCCCCAGCTGGGTCCCATAGGAGTGATGCTCTCCTCCCCCAGGACCTCCCTTCATCGTTTCCCCTCCGGAGAACATCACGGTGAACATCTCTCAGGATGCACTGTTCACCTGCCAGGCCGAGGCGTACCCCGGGAACCTCACCTACCTGTGGTACTGGGAGGAGGAGAACGTCTACTTCAAGAAGTGAGTTTGCAGTGCATCCCGCACTGGTGCTCTCCTTGCTCCCTCGCTCCTGGCATCGCTGCATCTCTCCGTGCTCCTCCTCCAGCTTTTCCCCCCTCCTCTTCTCTTCTCTCGCAGCGACTTGAAGCTGAGGGTGCGGATCCTGATCGATGGCACGCTGATCATTTTCCGGGTGAAGCCAGAGGATGCCGGAAAATACACCTGTATCCCCAGCAACAGCCTGGGCCGCTCGCCGTCCGCCTCCGCCTACCTGACAGTGCAGTGTGAGTGCAACAAATCCCCATGGGGTGCCTGCTCCCTGCTGTGCACGGGGGGTGTCCCCTGGGTGCTGATGCTCCAAGTCTTGCGTCTTTAAGGCCAGTCTTACGCTGCTGCGTGAGGCTGAGAGCACCTCTGTGTGCTGGTGGGGTGTCCTGGGTACCACCCCTACGTGGGATCAGCGCTCGCCTTCCTTAAAAGTGGTGTATCTCCTCCTAAGATAACGAGGGGGCATCTTGCTGCTGCTCCCATGGGTGCTCCCAATTGCTGTTCTCTTTGCTTGGGCGCGGAAACACCAAATCAGGGCTTTTAACACCAAATACCCGCTTGTATTTTCTAGGTATTTATCACAGGTTGCGTGGATTTCTGTGAATTTGTAGCTGTGCACGGAGTAGGTTCAGGCAGTAACTGATCTAAACAAACGCAGAACAGCTCTGAAAGGAGTGCTGCTGCCCACGCCTGTTCTTTCAGGCTCCCCCTGCTTTAATGGGTAGTGTGCCACGCGCGTCCTCTGGCATTCGACAGTAATGGTCCAAATTGCTACGCTTTGCAATTGCAGTATTGCTCCACGGTAAAAGACTGTAGCGATTTTATTTTATAATGAAAGATAGGCTCGAGCAAGCTGGGCTTGAAGCACAGCTCCCGATGGCCTTACAGCTTGCGTCTGCAGCCCCACTGCTGGTAAATGCCATGCGATGGAGAGCCTGATGCGTGCTGCTGTATGGCGTGCCCAAAGGGGCAGGGTGCACGCGAAGCTGGCGCGGGGCTCGTGCTGACCCAGACTGGAGCGCAGCCAGCGCCTGGCAGAGCCTCTCGATCCCATTACTGTCTCCAACCCTTTGATTGCATTTCCTAAGAGGTCAAGTTAAACGCGGGGGGATAAAGCTGGTCCCATATGCACTGCTGTGTAAGCTGGGTTACGGTGTCAGTGCAGGGCTGCCTGGTTTTGGGGAGCGCTCACGCGCACAGCTCCGTGCTGCTGGAGGGGAGCGTGCACCCGAGCTTGGTTGCTTTTGCCCTAAGAAAGCAGCAATGAGAAGGACTCAGAAGGAACTCAGTTCTCGTGCCTGGCTTTAGCTCTGCACGTTTTGCCCACTTTGCATTTCTGCACCCCAAAAACGATTTCATCCCTTAATGCAGCGTAAGCCCCGTTAGGATTTTCCCATAACCTCGTGCTGCTGGTGTCTAGACAAGATTGTAGAAATACTCGCTCTTCCTATTAAAGTAACTTTTTTTTTAAAAAGCTTCTTATTAAAGAAAGTCTAGGTTCTCTCCAACCCACTCACACTTAATTAAAAAGCTCTTAGAAGTGCTGTTAATGACACGTTCTAGACTCGAGGATTGCGAGACGCCTTCCCGTGTGGGCGGTGAAACGTGGGGAGGTTGGAGGCATATTTTAAGCGTTTGCATCCTATTTGGAAGGGTGGAGGTGGCTGATTTTTCCACGCAACCCAGCAGCAATTTGGCCCAGGCTGTGAGTGCAAACAAACAGGAGGTAAACAGCTCCGGACAGCGGGTCCCTTCCATGCTTTGGAGTGCTGCACTTGGTGTGGTTAAAGGTTCTGGAGTTGCTGTACTGGAGTTGTTTCCTATATAAACAGCAAGAGCGGTGTTGTCCCCTTGGCAGGCACATGCAGACTTGCTTGCAGCCTTTTCCTCTTGGCGTGCAAAGTGAAGCTGTAGGGCGGGTGGGTGCCTCGCTTGACACATGTGTCACCTTGCGTGTGTCCCGCAGGCTGAGGCCGTGCTGATGGAGCAAGTCGGTCTGGATGTGCCGAGCAGATGCATTTAGCATTTCGTTTTACATGCAGCTTTTAATGAGCTCCAGGTAGGAGCACGCTGGGTGCAAGCAAAGCCTCACAGAAATGCCGGGTATTAGAGCGGATTTGAGTGCGTAGCAAGCCTGGAGATAACAGCCTGCAGGAGCTGGGGGAACATTTGGGTTTCGTACTCATTACAAAAGCGATGTGATCCTCGGGAGCTGGGTGGTGGCTGGGCTGATGGGCTCCTTCCCAATGCTAACATGCTGCTCCTGTCCCAGATCCTGCCCGCGTGGTGAACATGCCCCCCGTCATCTACGTTCCCATCGGGATCCACGGTTACATCCGCTGCCCCGTGGAGGCAGAGCCCCCGGTCACTCTGGTCAAGTGGAACAAGGACGGCCGACCCCTGCGCATCGAGAAGGTGAGGAGCCTGGGCAGGGCAGCGGGGAACGGGGTGGCTGCTGTCCCTGCACGGCGTGTCCTTGCCATCGGGATTGAGAACCCGTGGGCAGGATGGATGGTGCTGCTTTTCCTTATCAGCAACTTTGCTCTGAGTTAATTCAGGTGCCCGCAGACATGCTGTCTGGCTCCCAGCTCTCTCAAATGACCTTTTGATGGCCCTGTGTTCTTCCAAGGGCAGCTAATGGTTAAAAGACCCTTTTAACAAGTCTCCATCATCCTTTAATCATTGTTTGATGTTCTGAGTCATTAAATATTTAAGGAAAACGCTCCGTATTTTAATTTTTTTTGTTTAAATATTAACGATTCAAAATTTTTATTTGGTTTAAACCTGCTGTTGATGTGGGCTCCTTGGTGCCACCAGTTCTTGATGTCCCCATTGCTCAGCTGCATTTCCCTCTGGGGGGGACGCAGAGGAGCCTGAGTGGAGACTCCCAGTCCCCCCAGTTAACAAAAGGTGGGAGCTGAGTCCTGGAATTACTCCAGCCTGTTACACAGGAGGCTTTCTGTTTAATAAATGCCCAACAGGAGAGCTCTCAAAGGAAAAAGCAACCTCAGTGCCTTTAGGCACACGTTTTACAATAGCTGGAAGGGACCTGCAAAGATCACAGCCTATCTGTTTCATCTGGGGTACGACAGACTGTCCGTGAGTCTTTTGGGTTACTTGAAGAAGCCTGATTGTCTACAAGGGGGAGAACAGCAACGAGATGAAGATGTGTGTCATCTGTGTGCTCAGAGCTGGGAAATCCTTCCCAGGGAAGGACAAGGGAGCGAGATGCTGGCGGGGATTCAGGCTCCGTGGGTGGGATTTGTCTCACCTAATTTTAGGTGTCTCCAGGGCTGATGGCTGTGTTGAGGACTACTCACCCAGGCTGCTCTCGCAGTCCTCGGAGAGAGAAGCGCTTCCAGGAGACGGCTCTTCTCTGATTGAGCTGAGACATCCACTGCTGCAAGGGGTGAATCACACCCTGGGGTGTGCGTGTACACAGAAGGGCAGTGAAGCTGTGAAGGGTCTGGGTTGGATGTTAGGAAGCATTTCTTGTCAGAAGCAGTGGTGCTGAACTGGCACAGCCACCCGGGGAGTGGTGGCCTCACCGTCCATGGAGGTGTTCCAGAGCCGTGGGGATGTGGCACTGAGGGACGTGGTCAGCGGGCACGGTGGGATGGGTTGGGATTGGGCTCGGAGATCTCAGAGGTCTTTTCCAACCTGAATGATTCTAAGACCCTACGATTTCTCCTTGTTAGCTAGAAAAGAGGGCTAGAGCAAGGCTGAGATGGGGGTTTCCTCGCAGTGAGAGGACTGTGCGTGGACAGGCTGATCTCGCCCCGCTTTTCCTCTCTCTGCAGTTGAGGAGGTGGCTTGGAGATGGGTTGGACGCTGGGAATGGAAGTGGACGCTTGAAAGTGATTTGGGAATCTCCAGGAGACGCACCAGCCACCCTGGGCTTAGGTGTTGTGGGGTTGGCTGAAGGGAAAATAAGCGGTGGTGTGTGTAGGATGCGTCAACTCCCTCTTTCTCGCCGCCGCAGTACTCTGGCTGGAACCTGCTGGAAGATGGGTCGATCCGAATTGAGGAGGCAACCGAAGATGCTCTCGGCACTTACACCTGTGTGCCTTATAACGCCCTGGGTACGATGGGCCAGTCTCCCCCTGCCCGACTGGTACTGAAGGTAACGTGCACCATGCAGCCCTGGCTCTGCAGCCTGCACCTTGGATGGGGGGGAGGGGGTGCTGGGGGCTGCTGCGTGCCCCCCATGTGTCTGCTTTTCCACCTGTGTGACTCAGCTTGCTCAAACCTATTGCCTTTTGCTGTGAGCTTTGTCTCTTACCTGAGCTGAGAAAGGTGAAGGCAGAACCTCTTGAGCACCCTTGCAGTGGGGGTGACAGGTAAACCCATTCTGAGCACTCCCTGCCTACTGCAGCTGGAAATAGCACCATGCAGCTGCAGCACAGTTTTGGCACAGGCTTGGGCAAGCCTGCTGCTGTCTGTGTTGTTGGCATGCACAGAGCCTGTGCTGTTGCATTGCTGATGCAATTTTAGGCTGTGCTGGAGCTGGCGTGGTGAGGTGGGAAAGCCTACCTGTGCTGTGTAACACCTGCATAACACCTTCAAATGCCAAACAGGCATTATCTAAACTCGTCCATCAAGCATGCTGTTTTCTGTTTGCAGCCATGCAGCAGGACTTTGGCAATGCTCAGCTGCTCTGCAGGTCTTACTGCGGAAATTGCAAGGGTTTGGTGCAAAGAAATGCTGAAGTCTGCCTGCAGTGATTTTTTAATGGGTGTAGGTTAGTGGGGAAGCCCTGGCCTTGTGTTCCAAACCCAAATATGTGCTGGTGCATCGCACAGAGTTTTAGCAGTGCTAGAGCAGGATAATTTGAGGACTTCATTCACAGCCATGAGACGGGCCATTTTTGCCAACAGAAGGTTCAGTCTTGCTGACCCAGCCTTAGATTTGCAGAGAATTTTAATGAAAAGCTGATTTAAGCTGTAGAGAAGCTCCATGTGCTTCTGCTGCACGCTCAGCCCGATGCATGCCGGGCTCTGCTGTAGTCACCAGTGCTGCTGGGATAGGAGCTGCTGCTCTTTGTTCCCCAAACAAAGGCACATGCCTGCAAACGGCGGCGGTGAGTTGCGTTATTGCTGAGGCTCGCACAACACAGCTTTGCAAACCTCATGTGTACGCACATCCACCGCGATGGTTGTGGAGCTGATGAAATCAGGCTGATACCTGATGTGACGTGGGTGGTTTTTTCCTGTTTACCTCCTTAAAATTTAAACAAGGCGTCATAGCACTGAGTCTTTTCACAGAGAACTTCCCTCTGCGTGTGTAATTTAGTGTACCGTAAAGCCTCATCAGCACACGCTTTCTGCTGCCTTCACCTTGCCCAAACTGCTGATGGTTCTCGTTTTGGGAGGGTTTGGTGGCACAGAGCTGCTGACGTGAGGCAGTTCTTTGTGTGGGCTCACGCTCCTTGCCTTTTTCCTTGGCTGCAGGACCCCCCCTATTTCACGGTGCTACCAGGCTGGGAGTACAGACAGGAGGCAGGGAGGGAGCTGTTGATTCCTTGTGCTGCTGCGGGAGACCCCTTTCCTATCATCGCCTGGAGAAAGGTACCCGGCCTGCCAGACAAATCTGCAGTGCCTTTGGCTTTTGGTGAATATTGCAGACAGAGAAGCCACACTCTGTCCCGGTAAGAACAAACTGCAGGTACAGCTGCTTCGCTTTGGGCTGAGCCACTGCCGTCCTGTCCCGCAGGTGGGTGGGGGAAGCCCAGCTTGTGGCCACCAAGTACTTAATACTGGGAAACCTTCTCAGCAGCATCTGCAAAGCTGAGCACTGCTCCCGCCCTGGCTCCCTCTTCCTGGCTGATGCTGCTCTCAGGACCCTCCTCATTCTCCCGGCCCTACACGAGGCCGGCACCGGCGACACTGGTCCCGCAGCAGGAGGGGATGTCCCATCACAGCGGGTCTGGGGGCTCTGCCCTGGGCTTGGCTGAGTTTTGACAAGGGCCTGGACCCACCAGTGGCTGCTTCACTGCCCTGGGAGTTGGAAGACGGTGGGAAGAAGCTGTTTTCACCCTGCTGGGCTAGACATAGCAATCTGAGGATGTTCCCTTTTGTAGGGCCAGGTTGTTCTCTTTTGAGATGTCACCAGGGCTTTCCTGTCTCCCTTTTTCTTTGCTTCCCAACTTTGCTGCTCCTGTAGGAAAGCCACTGTCCAGCTGTCAGGATCATCTCCTGGAGCCTCCTGTCCTCTGCCAGCCCTTCTCAAAGAGCAGGATCCCTTCATTGCCCTATGGGCACTGTCTGCACTGGTTGCAGTGCGAGATGCTGGATCTGTTCACCAAGTTTTACTGGCACAAGGAGGACTGTAACTTGTACAGTTTTTGAGTGGTCTACCTAAAACTTGTTGGCTCTTTAGTCATCTTATCCCTCTTATTTTTCCTTCCTTCTCCATCCCCTTCTTATTTAGGTTTATTTCCAAATTCTTTTGTGCTTTCTGACCCTCTTCCTCACGGCGTGACTTTGGGCTTTTCCTCCCTTGACATCAGCTAGGGCTGAACTGGGCTGAGCGGAGTTTCTCAGTGAAAGAAGTAAGCTCCCTTGCTCCCCATCAGCCCTTGAGAGCTGACCTCCTCCTCCTGGAGGACTGCAGAAGACCTGGGCTGGGCACTGGTAACCCTCCGTGCTCCTGATGCAGGTCCCTGGAGCCCGTCAGTGGGATCCATGCGTGAAGAATAGCAGAAGAGGGCTCGGAGCAACATGGGATTTGCACAGCTTTGGATAATGGGCATAAACACAAGTTGTTAGAGGAGCCATCCTTCCGCTTGGCTTGAGAGCTGCCAGGCACCTCCACGCACGCCATCCTCCCGTGTCCCCGGGCTGCCTCCTGCTGAAATCTCTGCCACTGGCTGGGACCAAGTGGAGCAGGAGGGGCTGCTGGGAATCTCCTGGGGCAGACACCCCCCTCTCAGAGAGTGTGGGGACACTCAGTGCCTCGTCCTCCGAAGCGGTGACAGTTTCAGCTTTGGATGCTGGAGGAGCCAGATTGAGTTCTTGCGAAGGGCTCGGTGTCCATAAGAGTGCTGTGGGGTTTTACACTTGTGTATGAGCTGGGAATATCAACCTCTATTCTGCACGTCTCCTGCCTTACCGTGCCAGGTCCTCTTGAAAACAGGGAGACCTTGCAGCGAGCAGAGAGATGGGAGCCCTTGCTAGTGCCTGGTGGTGCCCCGTAGGCCTTGCAGATAGCTCAGTCATTGGGTTGCTGCCTTGCCTGGCTTGACGTGCTTCTGAATCGTGGTTTTCTCTCTTTGCCATGCTCCCCCTGCTCCTTGCCCAAGGTAGGGAAGCCCAGCAGGAGCAAGCACAACACGCTGCCCGGCGGCACCCTGCAGATCCGCTCCCTTGGCAAGGACGACCATGGCGAGTGGGAGTGCATCGCCACCAACGTCGTCGCAAGCATTACTGCCAGCACTCACCTTACAGTCGTAGGTACGGGCAGGGGATGGGGCCTCGGGCATGGCTGGTGGCATGAGGACCCGTTCCTGGGGTGCACCCAGCAGCATGCTGGGCGTGGGATGGGATGCTTCCCACAAAGAGTGATGTCTTCCTTTAATGCCAGCTGCCAGTGGTGCTGTGTTTTCTGCTCTTTTATTTTGGCCACATGCTGCTGGTATTTCTAGCAGACATTCCAGGTAGGAAAGCCTTTGCTTTGTGCAGGCGGACTCCTTTTGTGTCATGGCTGGAAACAAATCCATGCCAGGAGCTGTGGGCTGTGTTAGTACTGGGAATTGCAGCCGTGCCTTTGCTCCTGCTGCAGCCCACCTCTCTCCCCGCAGGCACAAGCCCTCATGCCCCGACCAGCGTGCATGTTGTGGTTGCCATGACCTCTGCCAACGTCTCCTGGGAGCCCGGCTACGACGGTGGATACGAGCAGACTTTCTCAGTTTGGTACGGCCCTCTGTGAGTCATCCTGGCATGCTTTGCTCTCTGCTTCTTTTCCTTCCTAGCCGAGCCCAGCTTTGAGCAGCGGGGCCGTGCCGCGGCGGGGGGGATGGGTGGGGGGACAGCGCCTGGGTCGTGCCGTGATGCAGGGTAGAGCCCCAGTGTAAATCCCTGCCCTGGGGTGGGAGGTGTGGGGAGGATGGAGGCGGCCCTAGGCTGCTCTCTGCGGCTTTTTTCTGCTCTTGCTGGGTGCAGAGGAGCTGCTTGTGGGGCCCTGCAGTCTCACCCAGTGCATTGGAGAGACCAGCAACAGCGGTGCTGTGGAGGGCTGTAGGTCTGCAGTGTTTCCTTTCTCTCTTGTGCTAGCCAGTACATCTGTCTGCCCCAGCACATTTTAGTCTGCTTACAAGGGGAGACACTTTGCATTCATGTAACTTTGCCTCTGGCATCTAATTTCAAGATAAACTGTTTATGAAGCTTAGCAGCCACGGAGAGGATGGAAAATGCAATCTTTAGAGAGTGCATCCTGAAGAAATGTGACTAAGCAGAAACGATCTCTCCCTCCTCCGTGTGACTCCCTGGGGGCTGTTAAATCCCAGCTGAGCTTGAGACCAGTGATAGTGAGATGCTGGCTGGGAGACTTTACTCCCTGAGCAGCTGGTACCCAGAGCAAAGGGGTACATCCAGCCTCCCCATGATGAGGGGCTGGCTCTGCTGGCCCCCCACCCCGAGGCAAGGGAGGGCAAAATGTATCTGCAGCGAAGTCAGGCTTTTCTCTGGGCTCTGCACTTACCTTACCGCTGTCCTTCTAAGAGCCATGCTTTGAAGTGTGAAGAGGACCCTTTCACAGGCTGATGCTGATGTCCTCCCCCACTTCTTCAGCCTTTCTTCTCACTCCCTTTCTTTCCTTCCTTTCCTTAATTTGCCCGGATGGGGTCTGCTGATAGAGTGGAGATTGGAGAGATGCTGCTCGTAATGAGTTCTGCTCTGCTCTAAACTGAGGACGGTCTCTATGCTTGCACAGTGGGGTTGGATAATTGTGTCAGGAGACAAAGGACAGGAGAGAGGAAGAAGGAATTGAATGAGTGCAAGAGAAGAAAGAGGAAGCAAACGGGGGAGTTGATGTAGCAGTGCAGACCTTGCGTAGCTGCCTCTGAAAACGTCCTTGGGAAGGACTGGTCTGACCTCCTCGCTCTTGAGACGTGTCTCACCTTGCAGGGAGGTGGCAGCTGCTGGCTGCCTGCCCAGCCCTGTTTTCTCCAGACCCCACACTAAATGAGAGCAGCTGGAGGCACGGAAGGACATTAAGAAATTTAACGCAGGGGGCAGTGGGGAGTTGGAGAGAGAGATCCTTGCAGCCTCCCTCCATGCAAATCCTGTGGCCATGGGAGCTAATTCCCCTCTGGAACAGCTGGGATTTTGGGGCTGTCCTGCCCACAGCTGCTGGGTTTGGTTGAGGCACTCTGCACGTGCACAGAGCTCTGCTGAGCTGCTTGTTTCCATAGCTTGCTGCTGCTCCTCCTGCCTTACCTTTTGCTCCCTTTACAGCAACATTACTCGTCTTTGCTCCAGATGGGTTTACCTGGCAGTGCACCGCTGGCTCACATATCTGCAGAACAGAGCTTCTGCAGTGATCCTTTCTAAATCCTCTGTGAACACAGCAGAAACCTGCAGCTGAGGGCTGGGACTCCCTAGAGCATCTCTAGTGCATGCGTGGAGTTCAGCGATATTTGCAATATCATTGCAGCATAGGGATGCTGCTCTGAAACATCAGGCTCTTTCACCGTGGTACTCCTCTGGGTAGCTGTGAATTGGAGGTGGATGCTCATGGATGCTGTGGTGACTGTGTGCTTTATTCACCCTGGATTTGGGGGTTAAACTGACAAAATGGGCCAAAATGGGGATGCAGTTAACCGTCTCCTGTGTGGGATTGTATGTACAAGGATACAGCTAACGGGAAGCTTGGCTCTGGCATGGGAATTGTCAGGGTATGAATGAGAACAGGGCCTGTCACTTTTGCAGCACTCAAAGTGGGAAAAAAAAAATAATCAGCAAACTTGCTCTTTTGCTTTGGGGATGTGATGGCGGTAACCCTTAGAGCAGGGCTGCTGGCTTTGCTTTTGTTCGTGGCCCTGCTGTCAGGGTGTGGGGCTGCAAGGTGGGGATGGCAGTGACCGTGGCACGATGGGGCAGCGCTCCAAGTCCTCATGCACGCTGACCCCGAGCCAGCTCTTGGGTGGCGAGTGTCAGCACCGCATCCATGCCCATTGCTGCTGCCAAACCAAACCATCTCTCGGGAAAGCTCCATTATCACTCGGGAAGTTAACGCGGCATCTTTGTACTCCCGGTCGAAGGCACGTTCCCTGAAGATGCTCCCTTCTCTCTTGGCAGGATGAAGAGAGCCCAGTTTGGCCCCCATGACTGGCTGTCTCTCCCTGTGCCAGCTGGTTCCAGTTGGCTACTGGTGGATACATTGGAACCGGAGACTGCATACCAGTTCAGTGTCTTGGCTCAGAACAAGCTGGGCACCAGCTCCTTCAGTGAGGTGGTCACTGTGAACACTCTAGGTAGGTCCTCCTCGAGTGCAGTGGGAGGAGGGCAAGAGAGCTTCAGGAGGTCCACAGAGGAGGGGGAAATGGCCCTTTGCATAGTCTGTGTCCTCTGCCTGGGGGTGGTGATGAGCAGCAGTAGTTTCTAGCTGCAAAGGAGGTGTTTGTGGAGTGTCCTGGATGGAACCTGTGGACTTTATCAGACGCTCGAGGCTCCCGAAAGTTTGTCCCAAGGCAGCTCGGGAGCGATGCTGTGGTCCCAGTCACCTTTCAGGTCTTCCTGAAGTTCAGCTTGGGGCAGGAGTTATTAATAGAGCACAAAATCACTTGCGTGCGGCTCAGAGCTGGAGCTCTCACAAAGAGCTTTGTGCTGGGTACCAGCCTTGGGGCTGTCTCAGAAATAGGTCGGGGAAGGAGGAGGCTTTCTGATGCTGTGCCCCTTTTCCTAGTCATCGTACCTTTAGTCCACCCCTTTTTGGAAAGCTGCTTTTCTGTCTCTGAGATGAGAGAGCACATGCCCGAGACATGTCCTGACCTGCTGTGAGGTGGGAGCTGTCTCTGCAGCGATGCTCTGTCTGCTGCTGATGCCAGCATGTGGGAGGGATCCCAGCACGCTGCTCTTGTGCAGACCCATATGTCATGGCTGTGTGCGGAGGCACAAGGAGCCACTGACCCATAATGCAAGGGGACAGATCATGGCAGTGACCCCAGGATGGAGAGCATCTGCTGCGCTTCCCTTACCCCCATCTCAAAGGTCCATCTCGTCTGTCTGCAGCATTCCCTGTAACAACTCCAGAGCCTCTGGTGTTGGTTACCCCACCGAGGTGCCTAACAGCCAACCGGACACAGCAAGGCGTCCTCTTGTCGTGGCTTCCTCCTGCTAACCACAGCTTTCCGATTGACCGCTACATCATGGAGTTCCGCGTTGGGGAGAGGTGGGAGATCCTGGACGACGCCATCCTTGGGACCGAGAGCGAGTTCTTTGCCAAGGACTTGTCACAGGTGAGCAGGGTGGGACTGCCCTGGAAACTTTCTGGGTGACTCGTTTCCCTCGCAGGGCTGATGATGTGTTTGGTGTTTCAGGACACCTGGTATGAGTTCCGGGTCCTGGCGGTCATGCAAGATCTCATCAGTGAACCCAGTAACGTTGCTGGTGTGTCCAGTACAGGTAAGGGCTGCTGCTTCCTCCTCCTTCCCTTGGCCTGGCAGCTGTGGGAGCATCTGCACTCTGCAGTGCTGCTCTGGTAGGGTTGTGCATCACTATAGCAGTGCTGGCTGGAGCAACTGCTTTTGTGCATTTGCTTGCAACCCTGGCTGCGAGCTGGGTTAGGATTAGTGTCCCAGCACAGCTGCTGCGTCTCTGACCACAGAAAGCATTAGTTTGTAAAGCAGCATGGCAGTGCATTGGCTGATGCTGTGTTGGTGCTTTCCACAGCCGAAGGGAAATTTGGCAGCTGGGCTACTCTGCTCCCCTGTGCTGTCTTCAGAGCAGTGCTGGAAGCAGGCGGGGACAAAGTGCCCTTTTCGCTTCTTGCTGCTCTGTAGGGTGCCCTGAGAACAAAGCTCTGAGCCCAGCACTGCGCAGCCTGGAAATGGAAATGAAAGGTGCAGGGAGGGAAATGCAGCACTGCAGTGCGGTGTCCGGGGTGGGGGGGGGGGGGGGAAGCAGCAGAGCTTTGCAATAGCAGACTGCAACATGCTGCAGCATGTCCCTGCACCCTGGTGTAGCTCAGAGGAGCACTCCTCCAGCCAGGGCTGGGCAGGTGATGGCGATGGGAAGGGGCAGGTCTGCAGGAGGAGAGGATGCGATGAACCCTGCTGGTGTAGTTTTCCTTGGAAAAAGCTGAGGAGCCGCCCAGTTGGGCTGCGTGCAGGAATGAAGCAGTCTCTCTCTGCCCCCAAGTGGTGCTGGCACGATGCAGGGAGCCTGCTGCCGGCAGCTTGCTTCTCTGTCCTCCTGCTGCTGCTGCTGCTCTCCTCTTGCTCAGTGTTGCTGATAGGGTTTGACAGCGCACAGGGCACAAAGGCAGCTGCGGCCACAGGGTGTGCGTGCATCCCTGACCCTCCTGGGTGCTGTCTGCAGCTCAGAGCTGCTGCTCCCAGCAGGCGAATGCGCGCTGACCCTGCATGCGGATGTGTGGCAGGAGCACTGGCGTGAGCAGGATTTGATAACTGCTCTTGCATCTGCAAATAGCTGCAGCTAAGCTCTGGTGGTGGTTCAAATTTGCTCCTGGTTAGTGAAGTGGTGTAATGAGGGTTCGGAGGCACGGGTGCTGGTTCCAGCCCGGTTTTCATTGAAGAGCTGAAATATTCTGCATTCACACACTGGGGAAAATACTTGGTGCTGCTACAGCCTGAGCTGCAGTGGGTTATTACAGCAGTAGATAACTGCAGGTTTGGTGCAGCTGTGTTCATTTGTGCATAAATGTGGATTTGTGTGGTGGGAGCACTTCTTCCCTAGGTATCCATTAACAGAGGTGGAAGGGTCCCTTTTGGATGACACCTCTGCATCACTTGGCCTGCAGCAATGCTGCCTGGTCTTCCCACATGGGTTGGATTTAAGGCAGGGTCTATCCTTCAAGGTTATTGTTCCAGGAACGAGTGAGCAGTCTTGCATCAAGGCAGCGCTGCCCTTCAGACTGTTGATCCCCCAGGCAGGGTGTGCGTGTGTGTCTCTGTGTAACACCTGATGGTTTCTTTTTTCTCCCCCAGACGTATTCCCTCAGCCTGACCTGACGGATGAAGGTTTAGCCCGCCCAGTGCTGGCTGGCATCGTTGCCACCATCTGCTTCCTGGCTGCTGCCATCCTCTTCAGCACACTCGCCGCCTGCTTCGTCAACAAGCAACGCAAACGCAAACTGAAGCGCAAGAAAGGTGAGCTTGGCCCCGGTGTGCGTCTCTCCTCGTCCTTTCTGTCCTCTTGTTGTTTCTGTCCTCTTTCCTGACTGTGTTGTGGTGGTAATGTTCTTCCCTGTCTTGTCTCTTGTTCCACCCCTGCGCGTCTTCAGGTGAAGCCCTGACTTCATCCCCCGGCTGTGCCTGAAAGCGCCTGTGTTCAGGAGTGGGAGAGGGAAGGGTGGGTGAAGAGGCGGCACAGAGGCCTGGGATTTCTGAGGGCACAGTCTCACGTGATGACAGCTCGTAGAGCTTGGGGGCTAGGACTGGGATGTTCCCTTGGCTGAGGGGGACCACTGCCCTCCCCAGGGCCCCTCAGCACTGGGCTCTGCAGCTGCTTGGCTCTGCCTGGCAGTGCCCGATGGCCGCGCTAGGCTAGAGAAGACCCCAAGAAGGAGACTCCACCGTTTTCCTTCCCTAAAGCTGGGACTGCAGCCACCTTGCAGGAGCACCTGGCAGGGAAACCACCACCTGTCCAGGCAGCTGGGGAGCCGGAGAGGGCAGGGGAATCGGCTCCTTTGCCTCTAGCGTGCGAAACTGCGGCAGCAGGACTGATAGGAATCTGTGACGGGAGCTGTTTGTTGTCAGCAACCATTAAAGTACTGGAGCGATGAAAACTTGGCCTCTTGTTGAGTGTCTTCTTTGTGGTTGTGATGTTGTTTGTGTGTCTCTGTCTTGCTGCGCCTCCTTAGCGTTCTCTCTTCTTTCCCCTTTTATTCTTTTCCAGACCCTCCTCTCTCGATAACCCACTGCAGGAAGAGTTTGGAGTCCCCGTAAGTATCTGTCTTAGATGTGGCACCAGGCTGTGGGGCTTCAGGGTGCCTCTTCCTACAGTTGTTGCAAAGGTCAAATGGAAATATCTGGCCTTGTTTTGTGTCTTCTGACGATTTGGTTTCGATGTTCTGTAAACTTGTGGGAACAAAATGGTTCACGAGAGACAAACAGGCTTTGGAGCAGAAAGCAGCAGGGACAAGCACAGCAACCTTTAAGAGACGACCTTGTGGATCTGGACACGTTGACCAGGTGGAAATGAATTACGCACCCAGCTTGAAAGTGGCTGCTCAGGAGAAGGGCTGCTGCTGTGTGCATGAAGGACTCTGAAAGCTCAGTGTAGTTTTGAGTCATTCTGTTGGCTCTGTTTTTCTTGGGAAATTCAGAATTTTAAATGCTTATCATTTCATTTCCCATGAAGAATCCCCTGCTGAAGCCTCTCTGCACGTATGCCCAAAGGCTGTGGGTCATGATGCTGTGCTGGCCACAACTCCTTTCAGAGCCCATCAAAATCACTTACAGCCACTAAATAGCAGGAGCATCTTTCTGATGTGAGTGAAGGATTCTGAGGTGTGGACACCTCATGCTTAGGCTTCTGGACTGTTGCACAGTGTCCCAGTGCTGGTGGATCTTAATCTTCCTTTTTTCAGTTCGTCCACCGCACTGAAATGGCCATGCTCACATCATCTCTGTTGGATCTGCTACCTTTTGCCCTTCAATCCTGTTTGTCTGAGGCTTTCTGAGTAGGGATGCTGTTCTGATACTTATCTCCTCCTGCCATCTCTTTATCTTTTGAGGCTCTCAGCCTTACATTTGAGTATTTGAAAAGGGGAAAAAATTGATTTGAAACCATCTGTCAGCATCTCTGAGTGGGATGCTGAGATCTGCAGGAGGGAATGTTTGCCTGAGGTTCTTCTGGAGCCCTACAGTGGGGGAGTGCTTCCTCTTCGGAGCTTTTCCAGATGTGGGTGCAATTGGTGAATGTAGGAGACTTGGGAAGGAGTTGGAAAAAAGCTCTGGATCTGTCTTTCCTTCTGATGGGACTATGGAGCTTGTTGCGAGACATTGGAGCAGACTGCCTACCCTAAGGGGGATGCAAAGGTGTCCTGAGGAGTGGGGACGGTGTGTGGTGCTTCTGGCTCCTCTTTCTCACTTGATTCTAGCAGCCTGTGTTGGAGCTGGCCAAGCCGTCGTGGTAGTCCCCGCAAATTTCTTCCAGCAGTTTCTCTTTTGAGATCTTTGCTTTCTGGATCCAGCAGTTCTTCTGGGTGAGAAGAGCTTGTTTCCCTTCCGGTGACCGCCCCCTCTCTCGGTTTTTCTCCCCTGTGGTCCAGGTTGTCTTCTGGCAAGGTGAGTCCGGAGAGCATCCGCACGCTCCGTCCCCCCTCCGAGTCCTCTGATGACCAAGGCCCGCAGGCCAAGCGGATGCTGAGCCCCACCAAGGAGAAGGAGCTCTCCCTCTACAAGAAGACCAAGAGAGCCATCAGCAGCAAGAAATACAGCGTCTCCAAGGCGGAGGCCGAAGCTGAGGCCACTACTCCCATCGAGCTCATCAGCCGCGGACCGGACGGCCGCTTCGTCATGGACCCAGCGGAGATGGAGCCCTCCTTGAAGACACGACGGATCGAGGGCTTCCCCTTCGTGGAGGAGACGGACATGTACCCCGAATTCCGGCAGTCGGACGAGGAGAACGACGACCCTGTTGTCCCAGCCTCCGTCACGGCCCTCAAGGCCCAGCTCACCCCTCTTTCCTCCAGCCAGGAGTCCTACCTTCAGCCACCAGCATACAGCCCCCGGTTCCACCGGGCACTGGAGGGTCCCGGTGCCCTGCAGGCCACAGGCCAGGCCCGCCCGCCGGCCCCCCGGGCTTTCCACCACCAGTTTTACGGTTACCTCAGCAGCAGCAGCCCCGGGGAGGTGGACCCGCCACCCTTCTACATGCCAGAAGTCAGCCCGCTGAGCTCGGTCATGTCCTCCCCGCCGCTGCACCCCGAGGGGCCCTTTGGACACCCCACCATCCCCGAGGAGAACGGGGAGAACGCCTCCAACAGCACGCTGCCCCTGGCCCAGACCCCCACGGGGGGCCGGTCCCCTGAGCCCTGGGGGCTTCCCTTTGGCAGCCTGGAAGCGTCCCCCGCGGCAACGTTCCCCCCTCAGCTCCAGCAGTGCGAGGCGGCGGCCGAGGGCTCCCAACCCACCGGTTGTCTTCCTCGGGGGCCGCCTCCTTCCTCTCTTCAGGTCGTCCCCGCATCCTACCCGGGCATCCTGCCCCTGGAGGCACCAAAGAGTTGGACTGGCAAGTCACCCAGCAGGGGCCAACCCTCCGTGCCCACCACCACCAAGTGGCAGGACAAACCTATGCAACCCATGGGATGTCAAGGGCAGCTAAGACATACCAGTCAAGGTATGGGCATACCTGTGTTGCCTTACCACGAACCTTCCGAGCCCGTCGGCCACAGCGGCACAAGCACATTCAGCCTGGACACCAGGTGGTACGAGCCTCAGCCCAGACCTCGGCCCAGCCCTCGGCAGGTCAGGAGGGCTGAGCCCAGTTTACATCAGGTGGTGCTACAACCTTCGAGGCTTTCTCCTCTGACCCAAAGCCCCCTCAGCTCCCGCAACAGCTCCCCGGAGCTGACCGCCCGCGCCAGGCCCCGTCCGGGCCTCATCCAGCAGGCTGAGGTGTCGGAGATCACCCTGCAGCCCCCCGCAGCGGTCAGCTTCTCCCGCAAGTCCACGCCGTCCACCGGATCCCCCGCACCGAGCAGCCGGGGGGAGAGCCCCAGCTACCGACCTGCCACGGCCTTCACCTCGCTGACCACCGGCTTTTCTGGCTCCCAGGGCTCCTCCATGCCCGCGGACACCATGGATGTTTTCGGAGATATCCCCTCTCCAAGGAGGGCTAGTGAGGAGATTCTCAGACCGGAGCCCACATCGACAACAGTAGCCACCTCGGGGTAAGTGCGTGAGACCCGTGGTCCCCACCCCCCCCAGGCCCTCTCCCAACTTTCCCCATCCCGCCTCGCCCCCCCCTTCCCTCCAACTCCCTCCCCGCCATCATCATCCGAACTGTAGGGTCTCTCTGGGTACGCTGCAGCATCCCTTTTGGAGATGGCGTCCCGCGGGCTTTGCTAGGCCGTGGCTCTGAAGAGGCTCACGCTGCGGGCTCAGGGTGCATGGCCGCTGCCTGAGCCGGCTCCGGGTTAGGCGGGCGGCCTTCCCGGTGCTGCTTTCCTCCTCCCCGACCGCTGACGTGGGAACTGGAGCTCTGTGGTTGGGCTACCAGGCTGGCAAATGCCTGGGCCGCAGGTCTGGCTCACGTAGGTAAGTGTCCTGGTGTCACCGGCGGTTGTTTCCTCTTCTAGCTTCTGGCTCTTGGCTTTCTTCGAACGTTAGGGCTGCTGCGCCTATGTCTTCCTTCTGTTCCATCCCGCGGAATCTAGAGAGCTTTAATGCATGACAGAAACAGCTATAAAAACCACCGCCCCATCTGCAAAAGGGATGCTGCAGCCCCAGGACGCGGGCAGGGAGAGATCAAGGACTTAGCCCCACCAGCAGCATGTCAGGAGAGGAAAAAATAACCCAGTGGAATTCAGGAGGCCGCCGGCACGCTCAGATCCTGCCCTAAAGAGGGATGTGGCTGCACTAGACTGTAGCGGCTGGTTTTCCAGGTACCAGGGTTGCTCCAGGCAAAAAGCGTCTTTCTCTCTCTGTATTTCTCCTCTCTTCCTCCGTCTCTTTCACAGCACCCTAGATCCCGTAGCCGTGCTTTCGTTCCATCCTTTCGTCTCGCTTCATTTCGGCTTGTTGTGTAGGGGGGGCCGAGCCCCTCGGCTCGTGACGGAGCCCCGCGGCGCGGTCGGAGGCGTACGGAGCAGAGCCGTGGTTTTTGGGGTGGGGGGAGGCAGCCTTTCACCCCGCAGCGCACCCCGCATTTCACTCCCACTCTCTGGTACCTGGAAGCGTTATGGCCTTAGGAAATCCCTCCAGCGCGGCTGGGGGAATGGGGTGCGTAGGGTGCAGGGAGGGCTCACGGGAGAGGCTGGGGAGGGAGAGGACCTGGAGGAACTGAGATGATTTCTGCGCGGCTCTTGGGAGCGCAGATCCGTAGCGACGCAGACACGTACGCATAGGTCCACGTCTCCACGCAGTCTCAGAGCCAGGGCACCCCGAGGAGCTCCAGGTACAGGACAGCTGCAGGACAAGTCTGTGTTAGAGCACTGTTGTCCGTGCTTTTAAGCAGTGTATCCATTCGCTTTGTTGATTATTATTTTTGTTCTTTTCCTTTCTCTTCTGTTTCTTTCCCCCTTTCTTCTCCAGCCTTGTTTTGTTTGTGTTTCAGTTTGGTTTCTTTCCCTCCTTTTCCTTTGGAGTTGTTGACGTGCTGATGTGTTGCGGAGCTCGGCTCCTTGCGGGTGTTGATAACTGCTTTGTTTTTGATTAATCTCAGCTATCTGGGCAGTGTTGTCGAGACAAGCTTCTCCTCAGCTCAATAGGTAAGGGTGATCCATGTCCGAAAGGATGGTGTGGGCGCTGCGGAGGGTGGCCGGGAGCGGGGCATGAGAGGGGACATGGAAGGGGCTTCTCCAATACCATCTCTTCCTTTAAAGGGGAATAAGGAATTATAAAACACTAGGAAACACCTCTGGACGCACAGTCTCTGTGGCTTTTGGGTTTCCCCTATCCCTTTGGAGGAGCTCAGAGCCCTGCACCTTGAGCTGGTTGAAATAGCGGCCTCTGGGACAAGCCAGCTGCAAACAGTGCTCGTGGGCTGCAGCTCCAATTGAAGTCTCTGGTTCCGTTCCACAAAATGGAGATTCTTGTTTCCATCCCTGTTTTGTTCTTCCCAAGGTTTCTCAGATGTAGAAAGTGGGAGAAGTCTTTGTGTCAAGGTGGGCTCTATGGTTGGTAGCACCTTCACTACAGTTCCAGGCAGGTGGAGTGTTTCATTGTTCCCGTGGCAAATGTAGTTGTAGTAAAAGCCCTCCCTCTATGAAATGCTCCTTGGAGAAATCTGTAAGGCTTCTTCTGACCCAGCTGTAATTAAACAGCCCTAAGCAAATCTGGAAAGATTCTCTCAAGAAAATACCTCTCAGGGGCTCCTGTGTCGGAGCCAGTTTCCTGGATGGCCACAGGCATCCTTGGAACGGCAGTGGGAGCAACTGGGAGGTGGTTTCCAGAATTTATAAGCAGAGAATTTCCTCCTTTTTCCACTTTCACTAAAATTGATAAAACCAGGTGGGATGATGCTTGTTCTCAGCCCTAATGAGCAAGAACACTGACCCAGCTGGCTGTCAGCCAGGCTGGCTATGAAAGGAGAGGTGAGATTGAAGATAGGACTTTTTTTAGAGCCTGGCCATGTCCAAGCTTTGCTAGGTTCAAAACCTGCAACCTCCAATGGGAAGCATCGAGGGCCTGGCTGATACTCCCTGAACAGCCTGAGGAGCCCATTGGAGGGGGAGAGATGCCTAGGGAAATCAGGTAGATATTTCCAGGGGAGAGAAACCCCTGTTCATTGCAGGGGAGTTGGACTAGATGACCTCTAAAGATCCCCTCCAACTCAAACGATTCTGTGATTTCCTCCAGTTCACATGGAGGTTTGTCCTGAGGTGGGGAGAGGAAAGGAAGGAGTGTTGGATCTTGGTGATGGGAGCAGGGATGGATGCTCCATGGAGGATCCATCCTCTTGGCATGGCATATCCCCCCCGGTTTGAACCTTGCAGCTTCCAGAGCTCTTGAGCACTGTTTTGCCTCCTTTATCCACGGTGCTTCCCCGATCCAAGAGATCTTGAGACCTAAATGAGTGTGGATTCAGCACAGCCAGATCAGTCCAGACTCGTGTCCTAGCCTGGTGTGGCTCTTGCACAGGTTGCAGCTGGCTCCTCTCTCAGCAGTGAGCTCCATGGGCGGGTGGGTACCAGGAGCAGGGTCATGCTGTCCTGCAGGACACTCGCTGAGGAGCAGCAATGCATCCTGCTCTGAGGTGCTGCCAGGGGTTGGAAGTGCAGGAACGAGTCCAGAGTCATTATCCCAACAAAGGGGAAGCTGTAAGGAGAATAAATCTTGTTCTAATAAGCGAGGAATCCTGTAAAGAGGCCAGCCAAGTAATTTCTTGATGATTTGGGGTCGTAAAATTGTCAGTGGATGCGGAGCACGAGGATTTTCTACTAGAGCAGCCAGATTTCTCTACTGCAGTAATAAAAGCCGAGAGGAGGAGAGGGAGAGGCAGTTTGTGAGTTGGTGGCAGCTGCAGCCGATCCCCTGGCACTGGGAGCAGGAGCTGCTGCGGTGGCTTTTGCTGGGTGAAGGTGAGCAGGGAGAAATGCTGCTGCTACTGAGCTAGCACTGGTGGTTTTCCATCTTCTGCTTCAACCCAGTGGGCGGTGATGCATCTCATACCAGGGAAGAGGGCATTGTCGTCTCCCTGCAGAGGGAAACCCAAAAACCACAGACGAGGCACCAAGCCCCCGCGCCCCTTGGCATCGCAGGCAGCCCCCCCCGGCCCCCACTGCCAGGGCAGTGCTGCTGATGCCGGGAGCTCGCGGGCTGGGCGCATCGTAGCGTTGAGTGACAAAGGGACATCGGTGCCAGGCGTGCGGGAGCAGGAGCACCCCTCGCTCCCCGCTTGAAAGCAAACAGGTTCCCCTTTAAAGACTGTCCATGTGCTGATCCTCTGCATGTGTTTCATGCCTCCTCCCGCTTGGAGAAGTTGTGAGTCCTCCTGTCTGAGTGCGTTCTTCTTTCCTTTCTTATTATTTTTTTATTTTTACTTCTTTTTTTTTTTTTTTTTTACTTTACTTATATATTTTCTCACTCCTGTTTTTCATTTATCTTCCTCTCTCCCCTCTTTTCCCGTGACTGTATCTCCCCTTTCTCTCCACTCCGGTCCCTTTTCCCTCATCCTCTCTCCTCTCCCGTCAGCATGGTGCAGTCCGTGGTGTAGATGAGTTGTGTTGTCTGCAGACCTGCAGAAGGGCCCCCTGCTCCGGTGTGCTCCTCGCTGTCACCAGCCCCCTCCTCCCTCATTTCGGCAGCGGTGGCCTGGCAACAGCTCTGGGGGAAGGGGTTGTGACCGCTGTGTCTCTCCAGCACCTCTTGCGCTAAAGGATCTCAAACGATGTGTGGTGGCATCCCAGGACAGAGGTGGCACTGGGCGCTGCCTCAGAGCAAAGAGGACAAGACGTCTTGTGGGATCACACGGGACTTGAACTTGAGATGGAGCCTCGTGTAGGCAAATGGAGCTCATCCAAGGATGAGGGGTTGGAGGAGCCCAGCTGGGATGTGGTGGGCACTGGAGATGGCCAAGCAGACGCTCTGATAAGTCCAAGCTATTCCTGGATATCGTTGTCTTGACTCAAGGAGAGAAGAAGACGGGGAAGGGAGAGACCTCCACGAGGTGACACACACACCCGGAGTCCTTGAACGTCACAGCCTGTGCTTTCACGTGGCTTCCTCCTGGTGGGCAGAAAAATATTAGTGATGCTTTCGGGGCCTTCTCCCTTACATCTTCACTTTGTACGTGAAAAGATGTTTGAAGAAAGCGTAGCTGTGGTATGTGTTGGTTTGGATAACTTTACCCATAGCTACCCTTTCCTGTCCTGGGGCTGAGTACCTTGTCAGTCTTTCCAGGACCTCTCTGTGCACATGCTTCAGACCTTTGCTTGTTCAGAATGGCTGCCCTTTGAAGACTCGAGGGAAAATTCTGTGCCGAGTGTTTTATGGCATCGCACAAGAGGCTCACGTCAGGAAATCACATGTGTTTCTTGAAGCTTCTTTGCTTGGCTCCGTCCTGAAGTCTCCAGAAGTTCATCCCCCTCTCTGAACCTCTCCTCTGTTGGTGCTCAGGATCCCTCGTGCATGGACAGCTGCCCAAAGTACAGACTCTGGGGGCAGGAAGAGGCTTTTGGCTGGACTTAAAATGCAAATTAATTCGACTGAGTCGGAGACCTTTGAAGAAATAAAGGGTGGGTAGAGCAGATAAAATTTGGCTGGTGAGTAGCATCGTTTCGTCCTCCGCTGTATCCCTTCCTTGCCAGAGGTCAGACAGTATTTATAGTGACACATGGGTTCAGTGCGCTCGCTGTTTATATTTGTGTGTATAAATACAAGCCCAATTAGGGAGAACTAGCGGAAACGAACTTCAGGCAATTTCCTCATAATCCCTTGGTAAATCTGTCTCATTTTGTCAGCATGCCACAGTCACTAGCATCTTCTTAGAAGAAAAAAGGATGGAAATAGCAAGAGGCTTTAACATACGGAGCTCTAATAGTATTAGCAAAGTTGTCTGGGCTGTGGGACAGAAAGAGATGCTCGTGGGCAATGCAGTGATATCCAGGGCTTGGCACACGTGAGCCCCATGGCAGTGGACTGGCACTGGAGTAGCTGAGGTTGTGACTGGCCAAGTACCTTTCTCTCTCAAGCTGCCTGTACGTCAGGGCTGTGGGAAGGAGGCATTTAAGTGCAGCAACTCTACAAGCTTGTAAATGTCTTCCCTGCAAGGGAAGACTCGTTTGGATCCCGCCAGCGGGGCTACCAGCTTGTGTAATGAGATGCTTCATCTTCAGCTGATGCACTGCTCTGCTGGGAGCTGGAAGAGAGGATCTCCAGGAGCATCCACGCCTTGATGTCTGTGTTGCAATGGGAAACATGAAAGGGGCTTTTCTATCCCAGCCTTTGGGTTTCCGTTGCGTCTGCTGTGCCCCAGCTGCTTCATCACATTATGCTGCGTTTTCCTTGGTGCTCTCCAATGCTAATAGCAAAAGTGAGAAGCTTTGTAATCACATGCTTCTTCAAAAACAACCCCTTCCGCTCCCCAAGGAGGGAACAGCCCTGGGGAGCTCTTAGTGCCTCTCTAGCTGAAGTGTGCACAGCTCCAGCGGCCGCTTGGGATCTCAGATGTGAGGCGTTGCCCATGAGCTGCACTCCCACACTGCTGTTTCATGGCACACGTGGAGACTGGCAGAGGAAAGCTTTGTGTGTGCATGAACTGCTGGAGAGATGAGAAGCTCCAAACGGACCTCAGGTAGCAGCACTGTCCTCCTCTTCCATCCTGTTCCTGCTAGGCACCTGCGGTGTTGCTGTCACGGTGAATGGGTCGCACCTCATTGACAGCCCCAGAATGGGGTGAAAGAGTTTGGCTTCAAAATTTTGGTGACACGGAGTTGGACTCAATGATCCCTATGGGTCCCTTTCCAACGCGAGATATTCTGTAATTTCATCAAGGTGATGCTCTGACCCATCTGTCCTGCTGCCCTGTGAGGTGCTTGTGGGGTCCTGTCCTTCACAAAGGTCTCAGCACCCCTCAGTCTGGGTTAGACACTTTGCTTGTATACACAGCTCATAGATCTCAAACCTGCTGATATTTTCAGTTTTGGTGAACAGTGCAGTAGGTGGCATCCTTGCCACAGTGCTCATTTGCCATTTGTCGCCTTCCTTGTTGCAGCAGTGTGTTAATGGGGAAGGCAGGAGCTCCTCTCCTCACTTGTGATCCTCGCCACCTAGTCGTGTTTTTTTCGGCGTACCTTTTATGTTTTGAGCCTGACATGGTTATTTGCTGTTAGTTGGCCTCTTGGACTGGAGATAAGTGCAGTGAAACGGGAACAGAAGAAAAGCACCACGTGTTGAGGTAGAAGCAAACCTGTTGAGAAGATGGATTCACCATCTAGAAGTTCTCATTCTTCTAACTCTGTGTGTGGGACGTGCCACGTACTCACTGCTTGAAACTGAACCGGGGAAGAGTTTTGCTCCCGCTTTCAGCTGGTGATAGCTCTGGAAGCACAGCCAGCCCTGCCTGACCTCGGGGGTGCTGGCAGGGGACGGGATGGGCTGGCACTTGAGCCCTGCCACCATCACGGAAACCTGAAGATCCAGGAGCTGCTGTCAGTGCTGCCTGCTGCGTCGCTGATTTGGTGATGAGCTTTGGTCACTGACCTGCAGTGACCGAGTTAGACCAGAAGAGTGCCATCCCATTCTTTGAAGGATGGGTCGGGGTAAGCGCAGGCTCGTGTCATTTCTGGGCCCCTTGTGTGTAGGCTGCTCTCAGGTCTAAGGCTGATGCCAGGTCACCACCCATGGCCTTAGCTGCCTTAACTCAGACTTCTGCTTCTGTGGCGTGAGGTTCATGCAACTTGGAGAGACATGAAAGTGAAACAAAGGGGAAAGAAAGCGGAAAGCAGCAAATGGGGGGTTGCTGTGATGTGTTATAGATGAGAGCTGGACCAGCTGCTCTCCAAAGGAAAAGGTTTTTTTTTCTACTGCCCTGCACTATAGCAGTCATGTTTTTCAATCCTCGGATTGAAACTTAACCATGAGCAGATTCCTGTGCAAGGGTTACTTGGGGACTAAGTCTGGGAAACTGTCTCTTACAACTACTGGAAAAATCCCATTACAAATCCCCTCCTTGCCCCTTGCAATGAAATCTTGTCGGCATTTTCATTTCCAAGCCGCGGTGCATCCTGTCCTGCGGGGCCGGAACATCCAGCTCCCAACATCCCAGTGTGAAGGAGCAGAAGCTTCTGTGCCGTTACATTTCTGTTGTCGCTTCTAGCTGGGAGCAAGGTGCCGACCCCAGCTATGCCCTTCGTGTCCCTGTCTGTTGTGCAGTCCCTGTTTTTTTTTGCCATGGGAGCCAGGCAGGATCCCCGCCTCCGTCCTGCTCGTTGCGCCGGTGTCACCCGCCCCGTGTCGCGCAGGTCTCGGTGCTGTCGTGCCGCTTCTGCGTGTCTCTTCCTCCCTTTCCATCCCAAGGGGTTTCCCACCACTTCCCAAAAATGCCTTATCGGACATAGGATCTGCCCCGTCCTTTGTGTCTAGCAGTGCCGGTGTGGCAGGCAGGTGAGCCGGGTGCCGGCTGCGCTCTCTCTGTGCTGGGACTTTGCAATGCAGCTGAGTGGGAGGGGACGGGGACACGGACACGCGTGGGTCTCCTGTCTCCTGCAGCAGCGTGCCCAACCCGGGCTTTCTCACCTTTTCCTTCTCCATGGCAGAGCTGGCTGGGGTTGACCGTGCCCCGCCTGGGACACCCCATAGCCCAAGCGTGACCCGGAGCCGCTGATGGCACGTGTCTGCTTTTCCTTTCTAGAAAACGTCCATCTCCGTCCTGGGACGCTGCTGCACCTGAGAGGCTCGAAGCTCTGAAATACCAGCGGATAAAGAAGCCCAAAAAGTCATCCAAGGGCTCCTCGAAATCCAGAAAACAATCCAGTGAGTGTGAGGACCCCACGATCCCCAGCAGCGTCTCCCCCCTGTGCCCCCATGGATCGCGTGGGTTGGTCTCTGAGCTCCTGCCTCCCAGATGGATGGCTGCTTGCCCACGTGCTGTCCGCAGTCCTTCCCCTGCTTCCCAGCCCCATTCCCCTTCTATCCTTTAACATCTGCCCGTTACCCATCTTTAGTGACTTTATTTACTTTTTTTATTTTTAGGATTCTTCTATGTTTATTTCTTTTTCCCTGATGTCCGACCTGCTTCTTGCATGCTGGAGCCCCCATCCTCACTCTTCCTCTTCCTCCTCTTTCCCCCCAACTCAAGGTGACTTTCCACATCCTCTCATACGAACGCCTACTTTTCTTCCAGCAAATCTTTCCCCCTTCTTTACCCCTCACGTGTCGGGGTTTGGAGTGGCGTGGGGAGGAGGAACAGATTTGATGTAAGCTCCGTTTTATGGCCATGCTACAGGTGGGTTCCACGTCTCATCCCTCTGCCTTCTCTCCTCTGCAGATGGCTCTGCCTCCCAGGTTCAGCACCTTCCCAGCTCTCAGGTACTGTGGCCTGACGAGGCTGTCTGCCTCCGCAAGAAGAAGAGACACCCTCGTCAGGACCCCTTCGCCCGCCTCTCGGCGCTGAAGGACGACCTCTGCCACCGGCAGCTCCCCGAGGACCAGACAGCCATCCTCAACAGCGTGGACCACGACGACCCCAGCGGGCACGCCACTTTGCTTTAGCCTCATGCTGACCCGAGAGAAGGTTAAAAGGGAGAGGGTAGAGGGAGCTGAAACCTCGTCTGCGTGCACGCCGGGGTTGGGCAGCTCGTGGCAAGGATGAGCTGGGGGGACCTGGGGTGGGTTGGGGTCTAGAGGTGGGGATGCCTGGGGCTTCTCAGATTTGCATCTCCCCCTTACAGCTTTGGTGAGATGGGAAGGGGGTGTCACAGTTCGGTTTCAGAGAGTCTTCAGATGGAAAAGGCATAGGTGGAGATTCTGACATCTGCTTCTGCAGGGTGCTTGTAGGTGGAAGTTGTGAGATTAAGCAGCCGGACCCGAATTGAAAGAAGAAATTACGTGACACGAGGTGTAATCGATTGACAAGGAACTAACAACCCAACTAGCTAGCAACTGGTAATCCCATGAATCTGATTATGATAAAGTATGTCCAAATGGTCCCAGGAAGGCTGCCATTATGAAATCTCCTTGCCTCTCCCTGCCCAGCCTCCCATTATGTGAAGATAACAGCAACAGCGTCACTGACATCTTTCCTTGCCTATCTCTGAAAGGGAAAACCAGAAAGACCCCAAGGCTTCACATCAGCCTGAGAAGTGATAAATCACAATTTCTCTGTGCATATGCATTTGAACCTTGTTAAGATGTACCAAACCCTTTGCAAGCACACAGGTATGGGGCTGTTGGCATCCACGGGTGTTTTCCCCCGAAGTCTGGTTTGTGTCAGCTTTGATGAGGGTGGTTCTGATCAATTCTTCCCGACACTCCGTGTATCACTAGCAAATGTTGTTCAGTGCTGTGCAGAAATGTGATTTCTTACTATGGTCATCTTTGTAATCTCTGTTCATAACTGCAGAATGGGGAGGTGTAGGTGTGCAAGCGAGCAGGGTTTCACCGCACGTTGCCAAAAGCCTCCGTGGCCAGCGTGACCCCGAGCCAGGGCGGCTGGAAAAGCCCGGCCCCGTGGGTCGCAATGGACGGCTGCTCCAGGCGCAAAGCTCAGCCCAGCATTTGGCATCGTTTTGAAATGCGTTGCTTGCTGGTTTTACTGTCCACCCCTTCTCCCTCCTGCTCCAGCCCGGCTGTGTAGGCGACCCGTGACACCTGCTTTGGGATTTATCCCTCCCTTTGCCCATCCGAGGAGACTCGCTGTTCCCCTCTTGGTAATGCTGTTCTAACTCTTCACCAGAATGTATTTCCTCTTCCTAGGATAGGTTCCTTTGGCAATTGATGTTTCTCTGGGTTATGTAGGCCTTTTCTCAGCAGGAAAGCTGCAGCCTGCTCCAAGAACACCGGGCTTCTCTTTCCTGCTTTGCCTCCACTATCTAACTGCGTGGCCTTGGGCAAGTCACTGAACCTCTCTGTGCCTCAGTTCTCCCATCTGTAAAATGGGGATAAGTCATATTTAAGCACTTTTGTAAAGCACTTGGCTGCCCATGGGCAGCAAGTGCTACATATGTGCTGAGTGCTATTACTACCGAGCGATCCCTACCTTTAAGATACTTAGAGATTTTTTTATTTTAAGTGGTAAGATCAAACACCGCATCCAGGTTTGCACACTTCTTCCTCTCTAGCAAAGTGCTAAACCCGCCAGCCTGCCTGGGAATAAATACCAATGTCACGTGGATATTCTTGCTTTAAGCTGATTCAGGCTGTTAGAAGAAGCATCAGGAGAATCCAAGAAGCCTGTAGGCGTTGCCATTTGCATACAAAACTCTTGTTTATTCCCAGGTAGAATTGCCAAGAGATGCTCTGCAATCTTGCCTTTAATTGTGATTTGCCTTGGTTATTGCTCTTGCTGCTGGTTGAACCTCAAAGGGCTTCGATATTTGGAGAAACATGCGACCTCTCAGCTGCCCGGACAGACCGAGGGGTCGGGGCATGACAGTGAGAACAAGCCAAGCTCCCCGGGAGGTTTTAGGTAGAAATCTGTTCATCAGTCTGCCTAGAAATTTCTGTTTTTAAAGGAAATTGTGCTTTGTCTTCCACCGAGATGTTCAGAGACCTGCGACAATGAAAGCAGAGCACGACGCCGTTCTTCAAATCTCCAAGCCCTGACGTAGGTTCGAACCACTTGACAGAATCCTCTAATCGATGATGAGATATTTTCAAGCTTTAACAACTTCCTTTAGGTGGTCTTCAAACCGTGAGCAAGTTTGTCTCGGGAAGGAGGGAGGGTCTCTTAGAGGTGCCTCTCTCTTTCATGCCATCAACCACCAGAGTGAGACTTCAACTTTGCTAACAGTATAACAGAGTATTTCTTTTATTTGAGTGTGTTTTAGGGCTTGACCTAGAATCCACTTGGATCTGAATTGATTTAATGCCATTCGCCTGCTTGGCAGTGGGACAAACTTGTGGGTGACTTCAGCTCGCTGGTGTGAGAGGAGCTGATGTCGGCCCCAGAACTTAGCCGATGTCGCAGCGGAGGAGGAAGCGGGCTTAGCCCTAGGGCTCCCTGCCCTGCTGTCCCCAAGGCTGCCCGCTGGCACCCGCCCCGGCCGCCCTCGCTGCGCAGACCCTACAGGTGACGGTGACCGGGGACGCTCCGTGGCGCGGTGCCCCGCGGGGTGGGGGGCACAGAGGCTCCGTGCTGGCTGGACCGCAGCTTGCTCGCTCTTCTTTTCGCTCTCGTTGCCTGGACCTCTCTAGCAGAAGGTTTCCTTGTTCATTTGAGCGCTTTCCAAGCGATTTACTCTGCCTGTTTGTACGGGCACGGCAGCGTCTTTGGGCTCTCGTGGTTGGGGGACCGTGCCCCCGTCCTGCTGCAAAGAGGAGGATCTGGAAGTGCAGGGAAGGTTGTCGGAGTGCGCCGGCTTGCTTGGTCAATCTTTTGAGAGTTTGTTTTCCTTTTTCAGGTGTTTTGAGCCGATGGGCCCCCTGCTTTTCATGGTCTTCGACCTTTAAAGGCTGGAGCTGCAGCCCTCTCTCTTTCAGCCGTGTACCTGCCACGCTGCTGCAGTGGGAAATCCCGCCGGGGCTCCTCATGGACGCGGCTCTTCCCTAAACCATCCCTACCTCCTTTCCCCGCTAGACCGAGTTACCTTCCGATAGACTCTTGCCACGTGCTGGGCCGTGCTTTGGCAGATGGGCTCGCCTCTTGCTTTGGCAACCTCCTCGCTTCTCCCAGCTCTCTGGTTTCCATGCCCTTCAGGGGTTTCTCTCCTCTGCTCCCGCGGACCTGGGACATCGAAGCTGTGTCAGATGATGCCAACCATTTTCCCCCATTCCATCCCTGTTTGAACTCCGTTTTTGTTTTGATGGTTTGCAAACACGGCTGCTGCTGCTGCTTTTCCTTTTTCTTTCATGCTGCAAAATATATCTTGATTTTTTTTATCTTTCTGGGCCAAACTCTCTTATTTTGTAAGCTTGTCCGAGGTAGATGGTTCTTGCTTTATTGGTAAACGTATGATCCGTTCCTCCTTGCACGGCGCAAATGCGACATGTTTCATTAGGTCTCATGCAAAGAGCTGGGCTGTGGTGGAAGAAACACCTCTGAATCACAAGCTGTGATGAGGACACAAGCTGAATGTGTCTGTGCAGCGAACCCCGGTTTCTTGGGTCCCGGTGCTGCAGGTGGGTGAGAGTGCTGCAGCTCCATGCTTGAGTTTCCCACAGGCTCTGCAGCCAGGCTGTGGGGATGGAGGGGCACTGAGGCTGCTGCAAGTTTGTTTTGAGAGCATCAGGAAGTGAGAAATGGGCAGGATTCAGCTGCCCCGAGCAGGGGAGGGGGTAATGCAGAGAGCTGTATGTACAAGGGCGTTGTGTAGATCTGGTTTTGGTGGGCACCGGGCTGTTGTTCCTACGTGCATTTTCCTTGTCAGCTCCTCCATGCGTGGAGGCTGGAGATAGCTGTGTTTGTGGTGGAGTTTGGCTGGGCAGCTCTGCGGACTGCAGGGAACGGCTCGCTGACTTGTGCATGGCAGCGGTGCTCGGTAAGGTGAGCTGTGCATGTTAAATGATCTGCTTGGAGCATGGGGCTGGCAGCTGGGAGTCACTGCTGTTCCCAGCTCTGCCGATGGCTTCCTCTGAGCCTGCAGGCAAGTTGCTTCAGCACTCTGCCTCGGTTTCCCCATCGCTATAAAGGGAATAACAGCAATGCCGTACCTACCTCCAGGGGTGCTGAGGGCCCAGGGCTTGTGCTCAGCGCTCCAGCAAACCTCCCAGCAGGGCTGGGTCGTGGCTGATGGCATCAGTGTATGACACATGCCTTTCAGACTTAACGCTGCTCATCTCTCGCAGTCTGTGTTAGGACGGAATCTGCTTGGTGGTTTGGTTTCTCCTCCTCCTTAAGGCAGTGATGTAGAATTTGGGTCTCTTTGAGTTTTGGGTTGGTTTCCGCACGTGCTTTCGGCTGTTGTCCTTGGCTTGCGGTGTTCTTCGGAGAGCTGAGGCTGGAAGGCTCGCAGTCTGATGGCAGTGATTCCTCCACGGCCCACTTGGGCTCGCTGCAGAGCTGGCAGAGCTGCTGCTTTTTGTGGAAGGGGAGGATTTTCAGGGAGCCAGCATAAAAAGCGATGTACATATGAGATATAAATACATAGGGAAGTGTAGGATGAGGGTAGATATGTATGCAGAAGTCCGATATATTTGCATGTAAAGGGTATGTTTGTCTGTAAGTGGGAGTGTTTAGAGCCATGGTGGAGGGGGAGGGGATTGGGATGGCCAAAGCCAGGCAGAGCCTGGGGAGAATTTGGGAATGGATGGGCACAGGGCATCTCTCTGCCTGACCTTCATGCGTCCCCATCCCTGCTACACAGGACCTGGTTGTCCTTTTTTTTTTTTTTTTTTACTCATTCTCCTCCCTCCAGTTTTTCTTTTTGTTTGCTGTGTTTGTTGTACGTGACTCATCACTGGATCAAGGGAGTGGGAAGGTAGGAGCAAAGGGCCTCTTACCTGCACAGGGGACGTGGGAGCAGAAAGGAGCGTCACATTGCCTCATCTTCCATGTCATTGCAGTCGTTCAAAGAGAAAGGAACACCATGCAGAACCCCTTATCTGAAATCCCTGTAGATTCTGCTCTCTGGTTACTGGTGTTAAAGCATTTTGCTCTGCATCTGTTCTTTCCAGAAGAGCGTGAGTCAGAAGAGATGAGAGAGAGAGAGACAGGTGGCTAAATCAGTTGAGAACTGCTGTGCTGGCCGTGCTCAGGCTGTCCCAAAGGTAATGGCTCCATGGGACTGGATGTTCTGCCTCCCCCCTGCATGCCACGTAGCACAGTGTCTTTTTTAAAACTCATTAGCAGGACTTTGGGGATAATGTGATTCATCCGCCAAAGACGCTGCTGGAGGTGCATTAGCAGTGACTCGCCCGATGCTCTGTAGCATTGCTGCTTTGTGCATCAAACCAAGAGCTCCTTGAAGAACACAAAGCAAGGCTGGTCCTGCTGTGGGTGCAGGCAGCGATGACATGGCCCAAAATCGCAGATGTGTGATGGCTGAGTTCGAGCTGGATGCCCGCTGCTCACCAGGGAGCCCATCACAGCGCTGCTTGGGCATGGGGTACCCTTATAAAGGGACACTGACTCCTGTTCTCACCCTTCAGCTTAGTTTCTGGTTTCTTTTGCTGAGTGTCTTCACTTCCCTTTGCCTGTCTTTGCAGAGGAGGAGAGGCTGTGCTGAATCTGTAGGGGAAATGCATGAGCATGAGTACTCAAGGACTAAGGAAGCAGTGATGGCGTGTGTGATTTGGCAGCGGTTGTGCGTGCAAGAGGAGAAAGCTGAACGTTATTTCCATTAGTGTGTGTGTCCCCTGTGTCACTGCCACGTGGCAAGGACTGGTGCACAGCTCCTGGCTCCTTGGAGAGGCCAGAGAAGGGACCCTGCTCCCTTCTCCAAGTGACCGGGCTGACTCGGGGCTGCCTGGCGCAGTGTTTCCTTGATTTCCCCATTTCAGTGCGTTTCCATCTGGCAAGCCCGTGCTGTCTGAACTGGCTGTCCCCTGTCATCGCGTGGCACTGGGTGTCTCGCCCAGCAGTGCTGGGTAACCTCAGGACATGTCCCGACAAGCATCCCGAATCCCCAGGGCTCTGGGCGTTTTTTGATACGTGCATGGATGGTAGAAGGACCGTATACGGGGAGGGGGTGGGCGAGAGAGAAGGGGGGGTAGGTGGCTTGGTCCGTGTGTAGGGGTTTCAGATATTGCAAGCATGCGCTGTAGTGGTAGGTAAGGATTTTTTTACTGGTTTCAATGGGGCGAGGAGGGGCTGGCATCCTTTATTTGCACTGGATGGAGCGGGAGGGCCCGTGGTGTCCCTCTGTGAGGCTGGGGGCTCTGGGGACAGCAGGCATGGGGAAGGGGCTGCTAGCACACTCACGGACAGCAGCCAGCCCCTCGTTGCTGTGGGGAGGAGGAGAGTTTGCCCAGGATTTTGCTTTACCATCGAAATTCCGATTTCTCTCCCGGGGAGAGTTTTGTTCCAGTTCTCTCGAGGTTGTAGCGACTAAGAGGGCTGCCCAGGGGCTGCCCGTCATCCTGGGACTGCTCTGTCCTGTGCTCCCGAAGCCCCTCTGATTTCTAACCCCCC
>NC_034431.1:2553025-2557313 GCF_002078875.1 Numida meleagris | reverse complement strand
GGGGGGGCTGTTTCTAATATCGAGCCGAGATTTGTTCAGCACCGATTCTTGATATCGAAGCAAAGCATGTTTGACGGAACTAACTTGCATTTATTAGCGGTAAATACGTTAAGTGAGTATTTTATATGTTTAAAAAGGAGAAGAAAAGAAAAGAAGGCAAAGGGACGAGCCGTCTCTGCAGCCGCTTGCTGCCGGCGTCGGGGCCGGCTTGGCTTTGGGGTATCTCATGGGGGGGGTGGGCTATGGGGTGGGCAGCTCTCTCCTTTCCCCATCTCTCCTCGAATCACTTACAGGAAAAAAAAAAAAAAAAAAAAGGAAAAAAAAAAAAAAAAAAAAAAAAAACCACAAAAAAAGAAGAGATGTTTACAAAGCACACTTTCCACAGTACTGTTAACCCTCCGGATGCCAAACAGACACACGGGGCCGCTCCTCCCCCGGGCAGCGTGGGACCAAGGGGCGGCCGCGGGGACAGCGTCATCCCGCTTCCCTCGTGGGTGTTTTTAATCTCTCTCTTGTTTTGTACACACAACCCCGCCTCGTCCATCTGCCGTACTGCGCGTGTTCCCGGGCCGAGCTTGCTTCTCGGGGGATATCTGCTTCCTGGGGGCCGCCTGCCCCCTCCTGGGCTCCTCTTGGTGGGAGAACGATGGGCAGGGATGCAGGGAAAGCGCCCGGCTCTGCCTGGAGGGGTCGGGGCTCAGGTGCCGGAGGCCGCCTGCCCGCTCCCTGCCCTCCCAGCTGCATTTAAGGCCAAACTTCTCCTTTTTTCCCCACCTGCTGCATGGAGCAGCCCTGCCTGTGCTCTCTGTGGGGCCGGCAGAAGGCAGGTGGGGGGGTGCTCCCTGGCCACCACCCCCAGCGGGGCCGTGGGGCCTCCTGTGCAAGCGCGCGGACTCTGCTCCCTTTGCGTTTCCCTTGGGAGAAGCCCTGACAGAGTCAATCCAGAAAAGCCTACGCTTCTGTAGCTTTCTCGAGCCATCCTTGGGGCACCGGGAGATCACAGCCCTCGGAGCATCCCCTGCTCCCACAGGCAGCGTAGACTTTTTAACTCCGATAGGTTTATAGGGCCTCTGAAAGCCTCGTAGACTTCCATAGGTAGGTCTTAATTTCCACCTAACTCTACAGTATCCTCCCCCGGGGCGGGATGTTCTTTAGAACCCAACAGGTCTCTCTGGTTGTGTGGGACAACTTTTCCTTTTTTTAAGAGTTCTTGCCTATTGATATCCAGACCGGACCATCCAACCTCGTCTCCATTTCTTGAATGTCCAGTATTACAGTGTATAACACACATTAGGGTGCTCTTTGGTGCTGTTTCAATGGTAACCAGTGGAACTGACTCTTTTTAATCCCAATAACAATAAAGGAAACTTTAGTCCCGCTGGTTCCGTAACGTTTATCATTGTGACTTTTTGGGGTTGGGGTTTTTTGTTTTTGTTTTTTTTCTTCCTTTTTTTTTGTTTTTTTTTTTTTTCCATTTTCTTTTATTTTCGGAACTAAAAGTAGCGATTTGCCGCTGAATCTCTGCGGTGTTGACGACCGACTCGTGCGCTTCAAACCCTGCGGTGCTCCCGGGTGGGTGGCTGTGCCCCAGGGTTGGCCGTGACACCGTCCAGCAGCAGCTGGGTTTGAGATGCATCACTTTTTCATGGCCCAGATGCACGCAGCGTAACCTCGCGTTCGGTGTGAGCCCGAGCGGCAACTAGAGGGTTAATTTTTGAACTTCAGGTAACGTTCCTCAAAACTAATAATAATAATAATAAAAAAAAAAATACGAAAAAAATAAAAAAAACGAAACGCTATTTTTTCAGTCCGCTTTTTTTTTTTTTTTTTCTCTCTCTCTCTGTAAACGATTTAGAAATAAATCTTGAGACATGATGGTGCTGTACCAAAGCCTTACACGAAACTTATTCCGCGCTCTGTATAATCTCTGTATCTGTATTGTTGCTCTCAGCCTCCGTTCTCGTGAAGGCCTCTCGAAATGCCAGCAGCAGGGACCGGCCGTGGCCTCGCAGGTGCCACCTCGCACCGGGGTCCCCTGCAAGGACCCCAGTGGGGAGGGGAAGCCGCGATCCGTCCTCGCTCCCCCTTATGGAGCAGCAGTGGGGTCCCTCACCCCGCACTCTGCTTCTGATTGGGTGCTACCCTGCCCCGGGCAGGGAAACGAGACCTCGGGAGCACCGCGTGCTCCTCCTCGCTGTCCCCCCCGCGTGCTGCGGGGTTTGACATCTTCCAGCTCAGCTCGACCTACCGAGCGCTTGGCCAACGCAGCGCTCTCGGAGCCAGCCCCGAGCTGCGTCTGCTCTGAGAGCTGTAAGCAATAAACCCGCTCTGCCAAGAAAACTGCCCCCTCCGGCTCTTGGACTGTTGTTGGTTCTCAAGTAAATGCTGATAAGCCAACAAAAATTGGAAGAAAATAGAGTTTGAAGCCCTGCCTTACTGGAAGTAGCCGGTCGCTCGGTCTCTGCCTGCTGGGATTTTAAGGCCTGCTGGGTACTTAACGATTTATCGCCGGTAACATTGCATGTTGATAGATTGACTTTTTATTTTGTTTTCTTTCTTCTTTTTTTTTTTTTTTTTTTTTTTTTTTTTCCAATGTACCCACTTCTTAAGAAATGATGGCAGTGTTGCAATGTTACGTCCAACTAGCCATGCTGTAGGAGAATGATGGATTTTGGAATCNCCCCCCACCCAGCACTTAAAAAAGAACACGACCAGACATGAGCCCCAGTATCTCTATCTAAAGAAACGATATTGGTGTACTGAAACTGCATTGTACATAAAATTATACAAATATATATTTACGTTCTATTTTAGAAGGGGGGGGGGGAGAATAAATATTTAAGATAATTCCTTAGTACTAGGTGTCAGAAACTTCTGTGCAGCATGAGAGAGGCTGTCAGAGGTGGGGGGAGACTGAACAGCGGGAGCAGAGCGAGTATTTTTACATTATATTGCGCTTGGGCTTCTCTGCTTCTCCATCCACCTATAAATAGACGGGAAAGAAATATATATATACAAATATATATATAAAATATATATATATATCTAAGCCACATAGCTGTTTTATTTTTGTAACCATGCCTAGTGCTGTCTGAGCAATACGGTGGCGAGGGGGACGGGGCTGGCTGGGCTCTGCCCTGCGCCGTGCTCCGCTCGGGCTCCATCCTGCGTCCTTCGCCGTCGCTGCTGCTCGCCTTGCTGCCGCCTTGCTGCTTGAGTAGAAAAAGTGGGGACAAATAGGAGCGGGGTTGGGGGGGGGGGGGGGCTGCGCGGGGAGCCCTGGCTGCTGCCAGCTAGATTCGTACCGTGGCAAGGTGATGGTGCCCGTGGTGCTTCCTCCGAGGGGCACGGCTTGTTGTTTTTGGATTTTTATTTTTTTTTTTTTTGGTTGTTATTTTTTGTGGAAACAAGTGGAAATTCAGCTCAAAGGGTGCTATTTGTAGTGGGGAGGATGCGGCTGGTGGTTGTGGCAGGGGACACGGTGGGGACACGTCCTGCCCGTGGGCATGCCTCTGCCTCGCCGGTACCCGAGGAGCCTTCCTTGGCGATCTGCACGCACTGGGGAGAGGTGGGCAAAGGGGATTTGGTCCTTTGGTGCTCCCGCAGGCTGGGTGGCCTTGGTGGCATCTCCCAGCTCCTCTGTAGGACCTGGCCCTGGCACTTAAATACCTCTCTAGGGAAAGAAGAGATCCGGGACCGGTGCTGTGGGGGCTGCTGTTAGGTGGGTGGGGTGGATGAAGCAGCATCAGAGCCCTGCACAGCACGGGGAGACCCGCGCCCGCTGCAGGTCTGAGGGGAACGTGGCAGGGGTGCTGTGGGATTTTCCTTCAAAGCAATACGGACCCGCCACGTCCCTGCTGCTCGCCGTGCCCCCCATTTCCCTGGGGCTGCGTACCCACCCGTGAGGTCCTGAGTTTGGGTGCTGAGCTGTGCCTGGGCGAGATGCCGGCCAGCTGTCCCTCTGCTTCCCTCATGGGGGGGGGCCAGATGTTGGGATTGCCCATGGGCAGAACAGTGGGGTCAGGGGATGCCGCTGCCCTCGGCCGAGCTCACTCCCGTGGCCCACGGCCCCATGGGATGCTGCTGGGGCTCAGTTCCCCCTGCAGAGGGGAACTCCCCCCTCTTGCTTTTGTCCCGCCGCGTCCCCGACCGACTGAGGCATGAATGTAATGTGTTTGGGAGGATGGGGGTGCCCGGAGCTGGCCCCTCCGCAGCGGCACCGTCTCCTCTGTAGGTGTCACCTGTATTTTCCATGATATTTCTGTCTTCTTTGTTGGGGTGGGTTTGG
>NC_034431.1:2543555-2550525 GCF_002078875.1 Numida meleagris | reverse complement strand
GTCTCTGCCTGCTGGGATTTTAAGGCCTGCTGGGTACTTAACGATTTATCGCCGGTAACATTGCATGTTGATAGATTGACTTTTTATTTTGTTTTTTTTTTTTTTTTTTTTTTTTTTTTTTTTTTTCTTTTTCCAATGTACCCACTTCTTAAGAAATGATGGCAGTGTTGCAATGTTACGTCCAACTAGCCATGCTGTAGGAGAATGATGGATTTTGGAATCGATTAACTTGCTCCTCATGTAACATTACCCTGCTTCAGAAATGTTTTGTATTTTGATATAAATAAACATTTGCTAAAAAAAAAAAAAAGAAGAAAAGAAAACGTGAAGTTCCGTTGCTGACATTGATTTGGGCCGGGGTTCTGGGGAGGGATGGGGGTGTTCGCAGGGAGCAGGGGGATGCTTCTCCCTTGGGGTCGGGGAGAATGCTCTCTCCCTGTTGTTCCTGGAACCTCTGGGTGCTGGAGCTCTGACCCAACAATGCTGGGAGTGCTGGTGGTGCCGCGGGCTGCCCCAGGCAGCAGGGTGCCCAGGATGATCGTGTCCTTATGGATGGCATTCATCGCGGCTCGGAAAGGCAGAAGCGTGCATCCAGCCGCCGATGACACATCAGTGAGCGGGGGTTGGGAACGGGCAGGCACTGGGGCAGCTTTGGGGATGGGACCGGGAGCTCACCGGGTGCCTCTCTTCCAGGACGGCCCGGCGATGGAGTTTGATGCATTTCCCATGGTCAGTTGGTGTCTGTGCAAGCTGAAGACAAGGCAGGCAAATGCCCGCGATGGTCCATGGGATCATGTTCTTTAAATGCAGGGTGTTGGATATTTTTGAGGACAGAGCCAGCAGCGTGGGTGGGGATATGACCCCTGCTCTCCCCCCAGGCAGCCCACAGCTGCCTGCAGTTGTGCTCCCTTTGCAGGGCGAAGAGCAGATCTCCCGGTTATTGAGGAGGATGCTGGACATGTGGACGAGGCTGTGGGCAGGGCAGGGGGCAGAGCCACGGGCGGAGCCACGGGCAAATGAGCAAGCAGAGCGCACACCATCTCCTCCAGCCTCCCCGCATCCCAGCAGCCCGAGCTCCCAGGTTGGCATCCACAGCTGCATCCCATCTGGAACTCTTCTCTGTGAGATGGAGGGGGGCCTAGGGGCTGCTAGAATCTCAGTGTGCCCCCAGGTTGGGAACCTTCAGCTACCTGGTGCCCATGGGGTGAGCAGGTCACCTCAACCCCCCCACCAGAGTCACCCCTTCCCCTGCCCGGACCTGTGGCCATGGATCACTTGCCCCTCCCCCCCCCTCCCCCCCCTTTCTGCAGGATGATGCCAGCTTAGGTGAGCAGATGTCTGAGGAGGTGTTCCTGAAGGACACGGTCCACATCTTCAGGTGGAGGTAAAGCCCTGCAGTGCCCAGGGGCAGAGGGCTGGGTGATGAGGCAGCATCTGAGGGGTCTCACCTGATTCCTAGCAAGGCTCGTCGTATGAATCGCGTCTCGAGCATGGTGGAGGACGAGAAGACAGAGAACAGGCTGGAGCAAACACAAACCAAGTGAGCTTCCCTTGGCACAGCTTCTGGAGGGTTCCCCTTGCCCAGAGACCCCCATGTTTGAGGCTTAGCAGGCGAGGGACCCAATCCCATTTGCCCTGTTCCCAAAGTCCCTTCATCAGTCAAGAATTAAAAGCATGAGAGCACCAAACCTGAACTCCCTGCAAGGAGAAAGGGCTGCTCTATCTGGGCGGGTGCAGAAGGCAGGGTCCTGCTCCCCTGCCCCATAAGCTCTGCTTGCTGCAGCACGCCCCAGCTGCTGCTCCAGGACATGCCAGACCTCACCATGAATACCATGATGGATGCTACAACAGGCACCCTGACGGACATCATGACAGACACGGATAACCAGTTCAACATAACCAGCGAGGACTAGGAGGTAGGAGAGCCTCTGCCCCATCACTCACACTGCCCTGCTGTTTCCAGGCAGCCCCCAGGATCACTCTGCCCCATCTGCTGCTCCCCACCTCTGCCCCGCAGGTCGCTCTTCTCCTCCCCTTTCCCGGCTGTGTCTGAAGCTCTTCCCACCTCTCCAGAACGGATCTGCCCCAGGAAATAAAAGGTTTCATGCACCAACGGGGTTGGGTGAGCTGTGTCCATGTGCCACCTCCATGCCCCTAACCCATGATATCCCCCCCATGTGCACCCCAGCCCACGGTGGGTCACAGAAGTGTCCTGGGGGGATCACACAGGTGTCCTGGGGGGGTCTTGCCCTGGGCAGCAGGCAGGACAATGGGCAGCCTGTTGTCGAGGCAGTCCCCGTAGCATTTTTATCAGCATTACCATCCAATATTCCCCGGCTGGTTTGTCTTTGCTTTCCATTTATCAATATTACCAGCTGATCCTCCGGTCCCCCTCTGCGGGTTTATTAATATTGCCCTCTGATCTGCGGGTAGCAGCCGCACTTTATATTCCAGCCCCATCCCCAGCTCCTCCAAGCCCCGACACCATGTTTAATTAGATTTTCATCTTGGCTCAGGCAAACACAAATTGAGCTCCTGGTATCTCTCTCCCGCGCGCAGCCGGTGCCTGGCCGAGGCAGATGCCGTCCTCCTCTGCATTAATATTCTGGCGTCATCCAGGGCTGGCGTGCAGCTCAGGGTGATGCTGTCCTGGGGGAATCAGCAGCAAGAAGGTGTTGGTTTCAGTGCCCTCCCCATTCCATGCAGCATTCCCCAAATGTTGAGGGGTGGTCTCTCCCCACAGCAGAAATCAGAATCTGAGATTGCGGCAGGAGCGCAGCTCCGAACCCTCTCGTGTCGCACTGCCCTTTCCCAACGCTCTCTGCTCGTTGATATCATCACTTCTTCAGGGTTTGGTTTTGGGGCCGCGCTCTGTGTGGGATGGAAGGGGTTCCTGGGGCTCCCCATGGCCTGCATTTCCAGATCAGAGGGACAGAAAACGGCTTCAGCAGAGTCTGTTGGTTCCTGCAGCCATGGAGGGAAGCGGGGATTGTTCTCCAGCAGTCTCAAATCTTTTGCCAGTTTTGAAGATTAAACATTTCCTCTGCATCTTGCAGATGGATTTGGTGCTGGTGCTGCGACTCCCAGCCCCGCTGTCCGGGAGGATCTTGATTATTTTGGTTTTTAATTTTTTCTGCTTGCCTTCTGCCATAGCCTTCCCTTCCCCGAGCTTCCCCCAGGGATGTGGGCAGAGGGATGCTCCCATGAGGGGATGGATGTGTCCATGAGATGAGGGGCCAGACCTCCTCAGCCCCCCCAGCTCCCAGCTCTTCCCATAGCGGCGCTGCTGGGGTTCAGGCTCCGCTCCCCTGGTCTCTGTTCCTTCTCCTCTTTGAGCACTGCCCAAGGAGTGCATTTGCCTGAGTCAATAAAAACTTAACATAGGTGAGCAGAGTGCGCCTGCAGCTCAGAGCAGTGACTCACAGGGGACCAAAACTCTCTTTTTTCCCCCCAAACTCCCCTCCCTGTGCAGGCCAGGCTTTGATTTTCACCACACTGGGCTCTTTCGCTAAGCAGCCTGCACTCAAACTTTAAATTGACTTTTCTTAGCTAAGCTTTGCGAGGCTTTCTGGAGCCACACTGTCTATTCTTTGGGGCTTTTAGAAGCCTTTAGTGGCTTAAGATGCAACTAAGTTTTCCTTAATCTCTCATCAAAGCACATCAAGTTTTTTGCCCTTCTGCTGCGCAGGGCTCTTAGCCCCACGCTCTCCTTTGCCGTCGTGTTTATCTCGAAGATTGGAAGGAAATGCCTCCGAAATCCTCCTCTTAAAAACCCAGATTCGCAGATGGGAGCCGTGTTTTGCTGTGTTGATGTGATGGGGGCTCAGCACCGCAACCCATCCCCGTGTGCTCCCAGTGAGACACAAGAGGGGCAGCCCGGTCCCAGGCTGATGGGAGCTGCTCCATTTGCATGTCATGGGAGGGCCCATGAATTATGCAGCTGCCATGGCAAGGCCGGAGAAATCAGCTGCAACATGCACGCGCTAAAATGTGTATTTATCTTGGTGTCTTATTGATTTATTTTCCTCTCCTGTTTTTCAAGCTCAGGCAGCTGCAGCGGGGATGGGAAAACAAGGCAGGCATATGGGAGGCGTCTGGAGGCAGACAGGTTGCCCTGCTGACAGCGTTCCTGTTGGGGTTCTCCACCTCCAGGCTGAAGCCACAAAGCTCAGCGCTGCCTTGGGGAGAGCGACGGCTCCTGAGCAGCCCGGGGATGCTGCAGAGAAGAGAGGGATGGTGGCTGCTGGGGCGCAGGGCCTTCCCTAAGCCGGGATATTTGGGGATCTGAGCTCACTCTGTGGATCTGTGCCTGATCAGCTCTGTTTGAGAGTGGTGAATGCACGGTGTGAGGTTTGGATTTGGGGCATGCCCTGCTTCGTCTTCGCCCCAGATTGGGGCTGACAGCGGAGACAGAGCAGGGCTGTGCTCCTTGAGGTGAGCAGAGCTTCTCCATGGGCAGCGCTGCATGCTGCCGAGCACGAGGCTGCAGGACACATCAGCACATCCGTCCTCATCCCAGCCGAAGCGCGGCCATCCATTACCGCTTTTCCTCTGTTGTCTCTCTGTCCACCCATCTATCCTTTCCGCTCATTAACTCCACCATCTGCTCCTCCGTTTATCCGCTCTCCCCACCAGTACAACCCCCCTGGGCCTTCCCCCTCCTTTCCCACTGGGAAGGACCTCAGCCCAGATTCCCACCTATGACCCCATTTTGAGCTTGACATTCAGGTCCCCACCCCGAAGGAAAGCTCACAAAACTTTGGGGATTTTGTTTCCCCTTGCCACGGCTCCGAAACCCTCAGGAGCCCAAGGAAGGGATGGGACCTGCTCCATCTCCATGCTGCCTGGGTACAGCGTGGTGATGCTCCTCCCACGTCCCACCCCGTCCTCCCAGCTCAGCCCCTCTCCCCTGGCAGCAGAGGTTAGCCCGGATCACACAGCCAGCCAGATGCCCAGATTCCTGCTCCCTGGGGCTAATTATGGAACAACATTAGATAAAAGTCAACATATGTTGTAAAAGGCACTATGTATCACTGCCTGACAGCTCTTAACAATGTGCTCATGTAACAGCTGTCAGGCTGCAACGCTTGAAAATGAGTAACATGTTGATTTATGTATATCAGATCTGCCCTTACCTTCACCGGCAGCGCCACGTGGAGCCCGCGAGCTGCTGGCTGCGCGCCGGGGACAGGGATGCGCTGGTTCCCCGCTCCGTGTCCCTTCATGAAGCCCCATCCCCATGCACTCGAATGGGACTGGAGCTCATCTCCATGCCAACTGCAATAATGCATCTCGAACGCAACCCCGTAAGTGCCTGAGGTCTCTCTCTCCTTCTTCCCCCTCCTGTTTCAGAGCTCTTGGTGCTCTCTGCCTCCATCCAAGCAAGCACTGGGCTGCTTCGAAGCCTTGGGGTGAGTGGGGAGCACTTGGTGCCGGCTCACAGCAGCAGATCGCTGCTGGCAGAAGTGCTCAGACGTGGGGACCGCTCACGGCTGGGGGCACAAATGGCTGAGGGTAAAACACAGTGCGCACCCCAGTGCTCTTCTCCAGCTCTGCTTTCCTCTGCTGTCCTCCCTGATTTGGAGTTGGTGTCATTCCCACTGCAGCAAAGCACAGAGAAACCCCAATCCAGCTCCTGGCAGAGGCTCGTTAGCAGTTCACACTAATTAGCATTGATGGGCAACAGGGGGAGAGGTTTCCCCCTGCCACACTTTTGGGGGGGGGGGGTGCTGTCAGGTGTGGCTGTGGACAAAGGGGCACTGACCTGACCCCTTCCTGCTGCTGCGGCGCTTGGTTCCGTGCTGAGCCAAAACCAGTGGGATTTTTGGCAAACCCTGAGTTCATGGTGAGAGCCGGGTTCTGGGGCCGTGGGCAGAGCTGTGGGGTGGGCACTGCAGCGTGAGATGCGTGCCTCGAGCAGCCCCAGCTGCGTGCTGCCGGGGAAGGCAGCGGGTCCCACGTTCATCTGAGGTGGTGGTGAATTTTCAGCTCTCCTTAATGTCAGGAGACATCACCGCTTTGCTCTGCTTCCCTACCAGGATTTGCATCGCCCTCATCCCCTCTAATTTATTCCAGCTCGCGTCTTTTCCTGTATGTGCTTGCTGGTTTTCCAGCCTTTTTGTGGGGCTGTTTTGCTGTCTTTTATTTTTTTTTATTATTTTTTTGGCAAACATGAATAAAGATGTGAGCTACACTTGCTCTGGCTTTTCTTTTGTCTTTTTTTTTTTTTTTTTTTGGGGTGCCAGGGTCTCATAACCTGTAACAAGGCTGCTAAGTCTCACACGCTGCAGGGTAACGTGTAAATCTCGGGGAAATTGCTCATTTCATTGAGATTTGAGGATATAATGAAACCAGTTATGTCATTTCATAAAAAGTAATACGGAAAGGTCAATGTTGTTCCTCAACTAGCAGCCCGCGCCTTTAATCTGCAAAACAATAATGGAAATCTCCATTTATGGAGCTGTGAGTGGGTTGGTCTGAGCCTTCACAAAACCTCGCATAAGACAAAATAAACGAAGGCTCTCCTGCAATTTGCTCTTTATAGACTGATATTTACCAGCCTAGCAACTACTGTACTTTCTAAGTGAATATATTTCATTTTTTTCTAATACATATTCATTATTTACAAACTTGTTTCTACTCCCAGACTTTTGCTGCTTTGTCTGATTTCTCTCGGGGATCCTTTCAGATACAGATTTTATCTAAAATATAATTTTATATATATGTATTTTGGCTGTACAATTATCTCGTTCTATTGTGTTTGGTTCTAAATATAACTTCTAAGCTCCCTGCACAACAAAAGTCTGTTTGGTGGGTTTGGGGTTTTTTGGCTTTTTTTTTTTTTTTTTTTTGCATCTATAGTGGAGCTTCCATTGACCACAGCAGTTGGCACTTGGGTTGGGACCACCACTGACCACAATGGTTGGCACATGGGTTGGGACCTCCATTGACCACAGTGGTTGGCACATGG
>NC_034431.1:2508311-2541510 GCF_002078875.1 Numida meleagris | reverse complement strand
TTAAAAAAAAAAAAAAAGCCAACAACAAAGGGAGAAACTGGAGGATCAACACAACAAAGTTGACTAAACCAAATATTTCCATCCCTGTAGGAGGGAGAGGGGCTGACTGGAATGCTAAACTCACCTCCATTTGCATCTTTTTAAATAGGAGCCGATAAAAGCAAATACTCCACCACCAATAATTATAATATTTTAATTGCATTTCTTCGGGGTTTTTGTTTTTTTTTTTTTTTTTTTTTTTTTTTTTTTTTGGTTTGTGTGTGTGAGAGAGACAAAGGCAGCGTTGTAAACTGGAGAAAACACCATTCCTGACGGTGCAGCTTCCACCAAGGTCAGAGCTCCTCTGTGCACCCTCAGGGCAGGGCCAGCCCTGGTGGGGTGCACCCCTTGGAGGAAGGGATGCACCGTGCACTGCATCTTCCCCGTGCTTTTTTTTTTTTTCCCTTCATGCATCCTTCACTTGCCAGCAAACGGTGCTGGGAGTGCCCTGCAGGTGGGCAGTGCAGGTGCAGCTGGGCAGGGTGATTGGCAACGCTGGGTCCCAGCAGCCCCTTGGCTGCACAGGGGAGCTTGCAGGCATGGAGGAGGACTGGGGTAGGTCCTGTTTGTTTTTTTTTTTGTTGCTTTCTTGCCTTTCGTCCCTTTAACCATGATAGGAAGTGGTGTTTTGCCAAGCAACTTGCTGCTCAACAGCTTGGTGTGCAGGAGGGCTGGGAGCAGCAGTGTGGGGGGCTGGGCTGGGGGCTGGGGGAAGGCTCCTCCCTTTGTTGCCCCAAAGTTTGGGGCCCCCCAGCAGCACAGGCAGCAATGGGACCAGCCCTGCTCCCCAGCCCTCACTGCGTGCTCTGCTCCTACAGCTTCTTCCCTTTCCTTGGGCTCATCCCATCTCCTCTCCGTGCCCATACCACCTCTACACATTGAGCCTGGCGTTGGCCCTTGCACTTTGGAGGTGTCGAAGGGTCTGTTTCTTTTGGGAATCAGGTTAAAACACATTTAGCTCCAAATGCTTCCCTTCTGCCAACAAACCCATGGCCCCATCCTGCTGTCACCCCCCCCGTTCTGCTGGCGTGCACGCACAGAGCTACGCGTGCCATAAGATATTTGCAGGGTCAGGGACTAATAATTTAAACTGCTGAGCAAAATAAATAAGTGTAAAGCAAAACCAAACCCAGCGCGCCACGGGAGCAGGCAATATTGTTTGCTTTTCAAATAGACACACAAAAAATACAAACAGTAGCGGGAGGATACAGAGATTAAAAGTTTTATAAAAACAAAATAGCAGAAATCCCACCAGGAAGTGGTGTTTCCATTCTGTGTGTGCAGAAGATTAGCAACACTTTGCTGCCTGCTGCAAAGTCCCTCTCCTCTTCCCCGTGGAAAACTTTGACAAAATGATCTTTTATTGGTGGGGTGGGGGGGGGAGGAGAAAAAAACCAAAAGATTGAAATTTCCTATGGAAAATATTGACTTTTTAAATTGGAAAACGCCCCAGCCTTGGCCTGGAAGGCAGCCAGGAAATGATCCTTTTTGGCTGTTCTGAATCAAAAATTGGAAATTCGAAAGGAAACGAGACGCTTTCCCTGCAAATCTTGATGTTGTCATAAAGCCAATATCCATCGGGCAGCGGAGCAGGAGAGAGATCTCCTGGCTCTGACAGCGGCCCAGGAGCGGAGCAGAGCGCTGTTAGAGCTGTGCGCTGTGCTTTGCTGCTCCATCTCCCCCCTGTGCATCTGGGGAGGGGGCTGCAGGGGCAGACGTGCAGGAAGGGAGAGGAGAGAATTGCTTTAGCACCACGGAGGAGCCAGCAAGTGCGTCTCCCACACACCTGAACCTGAAGATCTTCCTTCTTTTAGGCTGTGCATCACCACCCAGCATCCTCCGCAGCGATGTTCTGCATGCCGCCGGCGGTGCCAACCGCTGCCAAAATGCTGAGAGGGGTGGTTCAGCTGGGAAAAGGCTTCAGCTGACTTCTTTATCAGCTGCCACTAAGCCTCTTTCTGCTGCAACAGGTTTTAATTTGACCAACCGGAAGATTTGGGGTAGCGTGCAGGGGCTGATCCCCTGCCAACCCCAGCACTTGGAGGAGGCTCTCCATGGCACATGGTCCCACCACAAAGGCAGGGGCCATGAGGAATGGGGTGGCTTTGACAAGCAGATCCCATTGCCCCCCACAGCCACGTGCTGCTCGTGGTGGCTGTGCGGCGCCCACCCCGCCGCAGAAGGCTGGAGCAGGCATTTGAATAATGAATTCTGTTTAAGACTGAAAGCTCGGAGATCCATCTGTAACAAGACTCGAAATAATTACAGCTGATGATTGCCTGGTACCTCAGCCAGAAAAAACAGAACAGATTTTGGCCGCCAGCAATTACAAGCAGCACCCGCCTGAGCACAGAGAGAACTTTCTGAGCGAATTCATGAATACATTTGAGTGGATTGGGAGCGATGGGGATGGCACTTTGGGGTGGAGGTGGGACCGTGGGGACAGGGTGGCCCTGCTCGTGTGGCTCTGGGACCTTTGGGGTACGTGTCCCACCTCGGTGTGCCCCCCCACTGTGTGATTTGGGGCAGGCAAGAGCAGGGCATCAAGATTTTCCTTAGCCAAGTTCACACAGCCCCATGCCTTCCTGCCTTTGGTGCAAGAAATGGGGAGGAGAAATGCTGAAGAACATGGGGAAAAGGTGTGTTCCTTGCTCATCTCCATGTTAAATGGCACCATCTCCTTGCAGCTATGTTGTTCCCATCTTCTTCACCGTCCCTGGAGGTGTTGCAGAGCCGTGGGGATGTGACACTGAGGGATGTGGTCAGTGGGCACGGTGGGGGTGGGGGGGAGTTGGTCTTGGGGACCTCGGAGGACTTGGCCAAGCCGAATGATTCTGTGATTCTCGCTGCCCAAGTGCTGTTGGTGGCTGCACGCCACTCGTTTAACTCTGTACGCCCTGAGCATGGTCAGTGGCGGGTCACCAATTTCAGACCCCATCTGCCAACCATTTGCCTCCTGCTCCTTTCTTTTGCTTTGCAGCTCCAGGAGCGTGGGCTGAGTGCAGGGGAGGGTTTCTGTGCCCCATGGCGATGCTCTTTGGTGGCTGCCGAGAGTCTGTGCGCTGCCTCCAGCAGCACCGCGCGTCTCCTGCACTCAGATTTGCTTCCTGTATAATAGCAATAATTTGTCAAATAGTGAAGAATATGCTTCCCTTCTTCCGTGTCTCTTCCACGTATCATTTCAACAAGCTGAAAATTGTCAAATTAGGCTATTTTCCTTGACTGTTCCTTTTAGGAGAGGGGGGAGCTGAAGGCTTTGATAATTGCGCTGCGCACTCCGCGTCTGTCTCGTAAAATAAGCAGCAAGAGAAAATGTTGTTGCCCAGGCTTCGAGGAATGCCCTTGCTGCTGAAGCCCAGCCTTTCTCTCCTGAGGTTAGATGCTGATGGTTGTAGCCTGTGTTTTCTTTGCCTCCTCGAGCGTGACTGCCTGCGCCTGGCTGAGATTGACATGGGCAAACCTTGGCCGCCAGCTTTGAGAACCGCTCGGGGACTGTAAGTACATGGCACTATCACTTTTTCCCATGCGCCAAAATTGCATGTGCTTTGAATTGTCCTAGCGTAATGCGTCTATATTCATCATTGCTCCCTTATCTTGTTTGGCTCCAATCTACAAGGATCTGCTTGGTTCTCCCCTGCACCTTAAATTCTCTTTTATCTCTCCGCGTGTCACCGCCGAGCCTGCAAACAGCTGGAGCGCCGTTCTGCCTGCAGCTGGATGAAAACCAACCCTTCTGTCCCCTGGTTTTTTGCACCAAGCATGGGACCGTTGCCATTGCACAGCTCGGCTGCACCAGGTGAGGTGCCGAGGGTCGGCTGCGGTGGTCCGTGGTGACCGAGCACCTCGGCTTTGCTCACGTCTGTGCACAAAAGCACTTCACCTCAGGCCAAAGCAGCCTGCCAGCCCCAAGCCAGACGTATGGGGAGCTCTTGCTGTTCCTTCCTTCAGTTTCGTGCTGACCTTACGCTGCTGGTGGGTTTTTGCAGGTCAGTATTAAGTCGGGAGGACATCTTCAGTGATCTAAGTTACTTCCCCTTCTTCTCTCTTTATCATTGGAGTTTGTTAGGTAAAACAGGACTCACAGAATGACTCTGGATGCCCAGGCTGAATTATGGCCACAATGCCAGCCCATCTCTGCCTCTCCATCACCTTGCCCCAGGGCACGGCGGGATGCACATGTGGAAGTGCCATCCCAAGCTGATTGTCTCCCTGAGCTCACCACGAATCCCCACTGACATCACTGCCATTGGGCAGGAGCAGCACAGCCTGCACGGGACCACCAAACAGGGACCCACACACAGGGAACAGCTGGTTAATCAGTTCAAGTGGCTGGGAACCAGTTTACTGTGCATTAAGTACTCTTTGATTCTGTTTAATTGGGACATTGCAGAGACCTCAACGTCCAGTAACAAGGACAGTGGGAAGCTGATCAGACAGCTCGTTAACACTCAATTAATGTCGCTCAGTACAGCACAGCAGTAACTTTTAAAAAATGTATGTGTGCAGCCGAGGTGGAATTAAATTGCGATGGCAATTTCCAGAGTGCACGATCTGAGATTTCCGCGCGGCGCGGTGTTAACTTTGTGCGTGTGTGCAATTGAAGTGGAATTAAAAGTTGAAGTGCAATTTTTTAGGTGAATGCAGTCACTTTACACAGTACAGAATTAGTTCATTTCTAATTTATAGGTGCAATTAAAGTGCACTAAGAATAAAATTCATAAATCTTTAGCTAACTGACCGTGATTTTTCTGAAAACTCTTTTTGTTCTTTCTGATGCAGGCGATGTGGGCACCCGGTGTGCCTGGAATAATAATGCTTCGCTCTTCCCCTTCGTGCTCTTCCTTGTCAGTCTTCGTGGACTTTATTAATCTCATGGAGATGTGATGGCTGTGTGCTGGCGTGCAGCTTTTCTCCTTCTTGGTCGCTTTCCCATCGTTTCCCCCTTGGCACAGAGCGGCTGGATGGGGAATTCCCATCTCTTCATCTCCCTAATGAGCTCTGGGTCTGTTGATGAGCCTGTTGGCAGGGCTGGCCCTGCAAAGAACTTCCCTCCAAAGGGACATGGATTGGGCCAAGGGATGCAACTTGTCCCTGTCAGAGCCACTCTATGCAGTTCCCTCCAACTGTGCATCTCTATCAGTTGCCACTCATTTTGGGGTCTGATTTCCACCTTCTACCCTTCCCTCCTCTTCCTTTCCCTTCCCTTTTTTTCCTTTTCGATCCTTTTTTCCTTTTCTTTCTTTCCTTTTTTTTCTTCTTTTCCCCTCTCTTTATTCTTCTTTTTTAAAAAATTGTTATTACATCTGCACACTCAGTCATGCAAAAAATTACATGATTTCGGAGATTCCGCTGACTCCGCTCTCGGATCTGCTTAGTACTGCCATCACCACTCAGTCAGCCCCAGCACATGGACAAGGTGCACTGGAATAACACAGCACTGCTCAAACACTGAGCACTGGTGAGCAGCTTCCCCCATCCTCCTTCCATCCCTCACTCCCCCCCAACCCCCCCACCAGGACGTGCAGCTTCAGGGGGGTTTGGCTGCAGGAACACTTATGACCACTTCCATACTCCCAGAGGAAGGAGGACGGATGGGCGCAGTGGGGCCATGCCAGCAGCAAAGCCCATGGATGGAGGCAGCTCTGACCACTGCAGCCTCTTTGCTCTCTTCTCTCCGAGCTGCTAAACGCTTTGCAGCCCGGGTGTGAGCTCAGAGTGGAAAAGCCCATATTTTTAGAACGGAGAATGATTGAAGTAAATCTGTTGCTTTGAAAGGAGGGGCAGAGGGCAAAATAAAAGTTATTTCTTTCCTTCCACCTCTCGCCCTTGAGTAGGAGCTGATAAAAATCCAAAGGCAGGTCTCTGCTCCGCCAGGAAATCAGACTCCACTCCGCCTTTGCCTCAGAGCCGTGCGGATAAAATATTAAGCAGCGGGGCTGGAGCGGTGCGGGTACAGCAGGCATAATCAGATGAGTAGTTAAAGGTCTGGCATCCTTTGGGGACACGTGTGATTGATCAGCCCTTGCAAAAATAAATAACCCGGCTCTTCAGATCTATGTAGCAATTTTAAATTTTTAATAAATCTGTATGTATGGTGAAGGATAAGTCGTCACCCTGCACTCCGTGCCTGTGATTGTGGGTGAATTCATCATACTCTTTCTTTCAAAGGACTCCAGATCCCGCTGATAGACAGCGGTGGCAGCATTTAGAATTCTTGTCCCATCTTTATCTCACTGAGGTGCGACAGGAGCCGGGCTGGGGACCAGCCACACTCGGGATGCTCTGACAACAAGCAGGGAGTGGGGGGGACCTCGAAACACAGCACTGCTGCACTTGGTAATCCCGGGTTTGCAGAAGGACCTGAAAGGTGTTCGGTATGAAGCCCTCCCAGCAGCTGGGAGGCAGCAGTGGGATAATGCCACATCCTCATGGGGACGGGGGAATTGTGGCAGCAGGCAGATGGCACCTGCGAGCTAATGAGGGCAGCGTGCCTCTCCGTGCTTGGCACAGGGCTCGGGCAGGGGGCAGAGGGGATCCAGGCGGGCAGGGAGGTGCTCCCCGTGCATCGCTGAAGCACGGGCTCCAGGAGAGGAGTGCAGCACACTGAGCACCGCCGCGCAGCTCCTGGCCAGGAGCACTTGCTCCTCCGTTCCAAACTTCTGCTGGGTGAAGCCAACCCGAGCCAGGTGGCTAAAGAGCGTATCCCTGCTTGGTAATACAAACCCAGCGCTTAGCAGGAAGGTGATTCTGAGCTCAGAAAAGCTGCGTTGGCTTTTTGGTGTTTGCTTTTGCTGCGGGAAAACCTTTAAAGCCTCCACGCCGATCTAGACGCTACCATTTCCCCACGCTGGCTCGTCCCAGGTGCACCTGCACGCGGCCTGCGGACGGGCACGGCGGCGACAGGCAGAGGGAGCCCCAGGCCACAAAGCAAAGCGCGAGCCGAGCGGCCGCGGGTGCCGGGTGCTGCTCCGGGCCGGCCCCGCACGGCACCGCGCGCTGCGCTGCGGGAGGAGCCCGGCGGCCGCGTCCCGCACCCGGGTTGCGGTGAGCGCTTGCATCCATCCCGCACTGTTTGTTGCCTCCGTTCATCTGATCACCGGCAGAGATGGGTTTTTAGACACCCTGTTTCTCGCAGATTACGTTCCTCCTGCGGCAGCTCTGCTTTCCCATGTTCCTTAGCTCGATCTGCCTCAGGCTGCAGCCCGCTCCTGCAAAATGACTCCAGCACCGGTTCGCTCTGTTTCTGCTGCTGGCCGCTCCTCGCTGAGGCCAAACCCTCACGAGCTGCGCAGCACTGCCCCGAAAGCACAGCCCTGGTTGTATTCAGTGCCCGAGAGCTGCACGGTGCTGAGCAGGCTGAGAAGGCTGCGGGTCCTTTCCCTCTTCAGCTGGGCTGCTGCAAAGCACTGTTGAGGTTGGGCAATTGGTCTTGCACGTGCGTTGTCTGCTTGGTTAATTACCCACCGCTGATAGCACGCGTAGGGTGCGCGGGGATGGCGGCTGTGCAGCCACAGCTCCGGAGCACGCTGAGCTAACGCAGAGCACCTGCGGACCTGGGGCTCCGCGCACGTGCGCTGGATTGGCCCCGCTCGGCTATTGGTCAGCCCGCAGGTGTTAATTAATGCTCGGTTCTTAAATGAGCGGGGCTGGGCCAGGTGGGGGGTTTCCTGAGCTGTGTGGTAGGAGGAGGTGGGCGCCCGAAATCCTGCCCCTGAGATGGACGGGGGTTCGAATGAAGTGTATGCGAGGGGAAAAGCTGCTTCTAAAGCAACGGGAAGGGCGGTCCTGCGCAGAGGTGAGCGATTTCTGGGCGTTACAGTGTGTTTTTTCCTTCTGTTTTTGGGTGTATTTCTGCCTTTGGGCGTTGCTGCCCCTCCATGAAGGCGGGCAAAATGGCGGCCGTCTCCTCGTGCCTCTGCGTTCCTCCTCGGGAGAGTGTTGGGAACAGCTGCCTTCATCTCCCACCTCCTTTGGTATTCCTTGCCGTTTTTCCTTTTTATGTTTCCTTTTTTTTTCTGAAAAATAACAACAAAGTTTTGAGAAATGAGGCAAGAGAAAAAAGCCAGCCCAGATGTGAGTTTTCCCTCCTGAAAGGGGAAGCATGGAGTACAACAAATTAAACAGCTACCCGGTGAGGAAAGAAAAGGAACTGGAGTGAGAAATGGGTTGGGGGGGAATAAAACCCCGATGAAAAAGGCAGGCTGGCGCTGGAACACAGCAGACAGGTCTGGGAATAGAGGCGTTGCGTGGTGGTGAAATAATTGTGCCCCTTCAGCTGAAGTCCACCGCTTGCTTTCTGCCTTGCTAACCCAAGCCTGCCATCCTCTGTTAGCTCCTGCAATATTTTATCTGCCAGCTCTGACTCTGTTTCAGTGGCGACGGTGAGGACTTGATTAATTAGAAGAGATCTCTTTTACCCAGCCAGCCCGGCTCTGTGGGGGGAAGGCTGGGAACTATTTAAAGGGATGAAGATGTAGTGCAGCAGCTGCCACCTCTCTCTCTGGTTACGTGCTCACTCACCTATCTGCAAATCCATCTCCTTTTGGCCTCTGCCAGTAAATCCCAGCGATCGGTGATGCGGGGAAATAAAAGCGGGGTGGGCTCCCGTGGCAGGGCATGGGTTGGGTGGTTGGTGAAAGCCGAGAAGAAGGCAGTGGGAATGGCCCCGTGTGGGGTTTGGGGCAGCACGGAGCTCACCTGCACGCTCCTCTTGTTGATTGTAACACTGCCCGTGGAGGTATGGGTTTTGGGCCGTGGGTCTCCCCGTCTCCAGGACAAGCCCAGCGGTATGGGCAGGTGGTAGGAGCATCCTCCCCGTGTTTCTCGGCTCATTACGGCCCGGCACTGCCTTCCAGTGACACAGGTAATGAATCCTCTGCAGGGTGCCTGCTGGCTTTAATAAGCTGGAATGAACCGAGGGGGAGAATTAACCTGGCAGGATTAGCTCGCTCTGCGGCGGGATGCTGGGAACGGCTCCTCCTGTGCCGTGCGGGGAATTTTAACGCTTCTCCTGCTTCTGAAAGCACCGAGCACCTGCTGGGCCAGGCGGGAGCGTGCAGGGCAGCAGCACCCTGCTCTGGTGGCTTAGGATGCTGCGTGTGCCGGCTTGGGAGGTGCACGGAGCCTATAGGGCTTGTTTTGGCTCGGGCTCCTGAAGCTTGGTTTATCGCAGCACTCAAATGCAGAGTAAGAGGACCCTGTGCCTGAAAACACCGCAATTATGGTGCATTTGGTTGGGTATTTTGGCTTTTTGTTGTCAGCAAATGGCTTGGTAATGCAGACCCCCGCGGGGCGTTCCCTGTGGGGCAGGCGGAGTGTTTAATGCCCTAACGGCCGCTGGGATGCTCTGCTGCTGTGAGGAGCTGCGGTGGGGCTGCAGCTGTGCCAGAGCTCCCACTGCTGTTGCACGGTGCTAACCCCCCACCTCAGGCTCCCGGGGGTCACCCCATTGAGCCACGCACATTGAGTAGCACGGAGGTTGCAGCCCACCAGCACAGGGAATCGGTGCACTGCACTGCCTGATGCTGCTGGGGGGGGAGTGGGTGCATGGGAACCCTGCTTTTTGCTTTGCTTCCCACCCGTGCACTGCGGAACTCACTCCACGTGTGCGTGGAGCGTGCATACTAATGTGCCCTGCATGCAGTTCCTTGGCAGAGCCTTTAAAAACAGGCATGGGTTTTGAGAAACCCTTGCTGGCACTGCTTGTAATTATAATGTAATCGGCGTAATTGAGTGCCCAGGGCCCTTCGTTGGGGCTGATTTGCATGTTCATAACACTACATGGGGTTAGCCCCCCACCTTCTCCTGCCTGCGTTTGTGTGGCTTTTAGGGTCTGGGATTTTAGGGCCCTTCCTCCTGGTGGGAGCAGATTTGGGGGAATGAGGTTTGTGAATTCCTTGTGGCCCTGCAGGCCCTTGTTGGAGAGCCACTGCAGCTCTCCATTATTGATAACACCCAGGCTCTAATGAGCTCCCAGTCTGGATTAGCAAGTCATTTGCAAGCTGATCTGGATTTTCATGGAACATGGCTCCTCCTCTGAGGGACTTGCAGGCTTTGGGCTGCTGCTGCTCATCCAGGGTGTGACATCCATCCCTCTGATGCAGGGCACGGTCTGTGCCGCAGGACTCCAGCATTAGCCCTGGGCATGTACCTGCTCCTCTCCACTCGCTTGAGTTCCTGGCAGCAGGACACATCTCGGATCGTTTTAATTCCTGTGCAGCATCTCTGGGAGCTGCTTTGTGTGCGGCGCTGCTGATGGGCATGGTCCTGCTCCGCTCCTCTGCAGAAGGAGAAAAACAATCCCTGGAAATAGGGATGGGCAATGCTACTAAATCCGCTGGGGATTTGGGAGGATATTGTTTGTGCTTCTTGAATAATGACTTTTGATATGTAATAATATATTGTGCAGTTCTTGATGGCCAATATCACATTTATTTTAAATGATGTAATCAGCCCTCAGTGTCTCAGTTGATTTAGTCAATTAAGTTTTTAACCTCATGTCTTCAATCTCATCTGTGAGTAATTTAAATGTGGTGATTTTAATGAAAGTACATCTACCTGTTCATTTATCCAGACATATCATTGCCCTTTAGATCTTGTGTTATAGGGACTGGAGATGCTTTTTCTCTTCTCCGTGGAAATGTTTACCAGCGGTGAGGAGACAATGAATTGATTGGCGTTAGGGAGTTGGCGTTTTTTCTCAGCAATCCAAATGTAACAGATGCAATGATTTCCAAATCGAAGTGGCACGTACATTAAAGCTTTCAGAGGGGATGGTTGGCTTGCCTCTTATCCCGGGCTGCATTTAACCCTGAGAGGGGATCATAGCAGCACAGAGTGGCTTGAGTTAGACAGGACCCCAAGGATCATCGAGTTCCAACCCCCCTGCTTCAGTAGTGATGGCAGTAGTTACCTCCTGAAGCCAGTGCAGGCACAGCACCCATCAGCCATTTATGAGATGCTGCAGGTTTTTGCATTGTGCCAGCTGCAAAAGGGCTGTGTAGGGAGTGTGCCCTGGTTGGGTTTGTGTTTGCCCAAAACCCAGCTGTGCTGTTGCTACCTGGGGGTTGCAAAGCAGCCACATCCCTATGGGAGCAGTGCTGGGTGTCCCTGCCCCATCTCTTCCCCAGTGGGGTGGGCTGGAAGGTGTCCCTGGAGGAATCCCAGAGCCCTGCCCTGCTTACTGCTTGTGGCTCACACTAAATTCTAACTGAGAAAATGCAGCTGATGTTTTCTAGCCTTTGCTGGTGTTGCTAAGAGAAATCAAGATAAATGACCTGGGGCTCCTCACTGCCTGGCTTTGCCTGCTCCCAGCCACGCTCCCCTCTCTGGATGGGATTTTTCAGTCGGGCTGCTCCCAGCACAGGGGATTTCCTGTGGACTCAGGGTTGTGCCTGTTCCCCAGAGTAGTGGTTGATCCCATGGGAACGTGTGCAGTGAAGTTATTGGAAACCAAGCCTGGGAACACTGTCATTGGCTTTTTGTTCCTGTCTCATAGCTGACATTCTTAAAATACATTTTCTTTTGGATTTTGAAATGAGAATGCTTAGAAGGGGCATTATATGTGGTCTTCTCGCAGAAGGCAACCTCCTCCCCACCCGCCACCCAAAAATACTTATTTTTAAAATTTAGCCTGGAAAATGCGGACGGTTTTTGATAAAAGCATTTCTATTCATGAGCAGTAGCTCGCAGAGATTTGCAAGAAATAAATAGGTTTTGGCAGCATCGAAGTCTGTTGAACAAGGGGATGGGGAAGGTTTGAAACTTGATTTGGTGTTGTTTCATGTGGAATTTTAGAACAAATTCACCAAGAAAAGTGTGAGGGGACATGTTCCTGTCAATCCCAAGTCCAAATCTTGTGATGCTGGTGAGAGCTTTAACGCTTTTCTGTTAATTACCTTCTGATTGTCCTTTGCGATGCTTTGCTCCTTGGAGATTTATCTCCATTTCACCCTGGGACACGCTTGCCACTTGCTGGGCGCATTGAAGAGCTGGCCTTGAACTCCTTCCAGATTATTAGCAGGTGAAGGTCATTGTGCTGTGTCTCATCAGAAAGTCGATTTCTCCTAGCTTTTCAATACGTGTTTCACCTCATTATTCTTAACAAACCCCATGCATACCATAAAGCAGGGAGATGCGGTGACATTGTGTGAAGCTGGTTTTGCAGCAGTGGGCGTTTGTCTCGTCGTTAATGCTCCATCTCCTCCTGATGTGGGATGGGGAACGTGGGCAGGCGAGCTGGTGCTCCCTCCTGTAGGATCCCACCTGGTTTAAGTGCTTGGTCATGCACAGATGAGTGGTTTGAATGAATTCCCTGGTGTCCACCTACAGGTGCTCTCTGTTTTCAGGCTGGCGCTGGCTCTGTCCTGCCCTTGTTCTTGCAGTTGTGGGGTCTCCTCTTCTTGCTAGTTTGGGGCTGTTTCTGCTCCTGCTGCCACAGGTGCCATAGAGCTGTTGATGCTGGGGAGCGGTAGAAACCCTATGTAGATGTGCAACCTGCCCTGCTCTTGAGAGGCAACTCATGCCTTCACTCTGCAAAATGAAGGGTGTTTGCATTTCCAGTAGAGAATTGCTTGGGGCTTGCTCCATCCCCTGTGTGTAAGGGAGGGAAGAGAATTGCCTGTGCCATTTTCTTTTAAGCAAGGATTCAGCTGTGGCTCTGAAAACAGAATTAGAGGTAGGGATTAATCATACAAGCTCTGGAAATAGGGTAGATTAAATCTTTTTAAGGAGGGTGGCTAAGCACTTTATTTGCTGTGCAGGAATCTTCAGGGGGTCAGAGACCAGAGAACTAGATTTAAAGCTTTTAAATTCCCTTTTTTTAAAAAAAAAAAAAGTTCTTTCACAATGCACAGTTAGAGAGACCTTAAAGTTATGATTAAAAATACAGAAGGATGGATGAAATGGAGATACTTGTTGAAAAGAGACATTAATAATGTGTTGTTTTAATCCTTAAGGCATGGTTTTGCTCTGGGAATGGAGTCTTTTTGGGTGGGGAAGGCCTTCTGAAGGCTCTGTGCCTTGCATTTTTGGCAGTGCCAGGTGCTGTGGTCCCCTCATTTGAGGGGACCTAGGGCAGTGAGTAAGGCAGGGTTGGTCTTAGTCAGGAATAGAGCTTTGTTTGGTGCTCCCCATGCCTTGCCAGGGGGATTGGTCCCATTTGGTTGCCTCAAATGCAGCCTATTGAGGGACATTGCTTTGATCCCACACTGTCTGCACTGGGAGTTCTTTGTGCTGTTTAAGTTCTGTGCAGCCTCAGGTGTTCCTGGGTGACCCCTCTCCACCCCCTCCAGCTGCACAGCATCCTGTGCTGCCCACCCCATCTCCAGAGCCCAGCTCCACCCAGCAAATGAGGCAGGGCATCGGATCCCTCCCCTCAGTCTGCCAAGTGTATTTAGCACTCCATTAACTTCAGGAGAGCTCTCCCAGCCTCCCTGGGTGCGGACAGTGTGTGGTGCTGCCAGCTGTGAGGAGGTGGGAGCCAAGCTTGGCTGAACCTAGGGACGAGGCAGAGCCCTTGTGGTTTTTCAGAGGGGTTTTGGGGGCTGTTGAGGCTTTGCACTGCTGCTTGGGTCTGTGTTGGTGCTGGGCACAAAGAGGAGGGATACTGGAGGTGGTCAGTGGTGCCAGAAGTGTGGTTACGTACACTGTGGTTCTGGGGGTGCTGCGATGTTCAGCAGAGCCCTGTGTCATTGCCCTGTATGGAGGGGACTGAGTGGGGCACAGTGTCCATCAGAGGGATGTGCAATCTGTGTGGCAGCCCCCAGCAGCACCGGCTCCCTGCCGAGCCTTTGTTTGTTGACAGAAGTAAATGTGCAATTTCATGGTTTGATTACAGTGAATTTAGCTGACCAAGTTCATGAGCTGTTCGGAGGAGGTGAGAGGAGGGGCATGACATGAGGAGAATGTGTCTGTGAGCCACTGCTTGATGGTGTGAGTCCGTGTCTGCAGGGAGCTCGGGGTTTGGGGGCGGTGTGGGGCTCAGGGAGGGGTGCAGAAGGGCACTTGCTTTTGGTGGTGGCACTGAACGTGTTGTGAGCTGCTTGCTAGGCTGGAAGTTGTTGTGCAGGGCTCTGTGTTTTTCTTAGATGGCTTTTAGAGCCATCGGTTGCTACATGGAAATCCTTCCAGGGATGGAACCCAGATGCTGCAGTGACAGACACTTGGAGATAGTGCCATCTGGGTGCTTTGTTCGAGCCCCTTGCCTTGCTGGAGGAGCTGGTTTTTCTTCTCCTGCTATTGATGTTTCCATGGGATCTCTCTGCAGACTGTTCTGTGGGTGTGGGGTCTGACTTGAGAGCAGTTCCCCTGCAGACCCCTGATCCCAGCTTGGGCACAGCTCCCAGCAAAGGCTTTGCTCCTCCAGCAACCCGCTGCTGATGCGCTGCAGCGGGAACCAAAAGGCAAAGTGTCAGGAATGATCTAAACAAATATTAGCCAATTAATATTACATGCAGGGGAGCTCAGGGGGAGGAGGAAGGGGGAGATCTCGCTGGAGGATGCGCAGCCGCGCGTTACCTGTCTTGCATGGCAATGGCTGAGAGCCCCAGGTGGCGTGAGCAGGAGCCAGCAGCGTGCTTGGAAACAGCAATGTGGGCATGAGCACCCTGCATGGCTTGGGTTAACTTTGCTAGACCAGACTGATGTATTTCCAGCTTGCTTGCTGCTTGGAAAATGCTATTGGACTTCTGATTTTTTTTTTTGGTGTTGCTCAAAAAGAATACCCCTTGATATCAGTCATTGAGCAGTCTGTTGCTATGCTTGGTTGTGGATTCGGGCCGTAAATACCAAATGCTCTGCTTCCCTGAGGAAGGCAGAGCTGATGGGAAAATGGGCTCCCCAGAGTGTGGGACCTCTGAAGGTCTGGTACCATTAGTGCCTCTTCTTAATGGATGTGGTGAATGAAGCCTGGGGGTGTGATGGAAGCTCCACCATAGAGCAAGGCAACGAGGTCTCACCAGGGGCTCAGATGCCAAAACTCTGAAGGGGAAGAGCTTCAGGAAACGTGCAGGGCATCAATCTCATTCTGATGATCTCTCCATGAAGAAATCGCGTAGCTGCTATCTGTGTTTGTTTAGCATTGCCTTTGGGTGGTAATTAGCACCCTCTGATGGGGAAATCGGGACTTGAACTCTTTTGTTGCTTTCCCCATGGGCCAGCATGACAGGAGGAGCGTGCTCCAGCTGTTGGATTGCTGCTCTGGAGGAAGCTGCAGGCATGGTGTGGAAATGACAGCTCGTTACAAGTCCAGCTGTTAAATAAATGCAACAGCTCTCACCCTTAATTCTGTGGGTGAAAAAGTGATTGCAGAAGAGGCTTAATTAAGTGTGAGAAACACAGCTCACCAGCAGCCTGCTTCCTTTCCTACTGCCGCGAGCTGAGTGGCCAATCTTCCACTTAGCTAATGCGTGGCTGTGGTGCTTTCAAGGCAGTAGATCTTCGCATCCATCTGACTGCGTCAGAGTGTGGGGAATGCAAAAGAGAAAGCAGAGATCAACTTATTGCTGTCTTGTTAATGAATCCCAGGCTTGAAGTGTTTTCTGAACACTCGAGGGGAAGGAAACTTGAAGGTGTGTTGGGAAATTGAGGGCAGGGCTGGGACTGAGCTACGAGATGAGACCACCCGCAGGCCGCGCTACGTTGTACTCCATCCAGTATCCAAATTTCACTCTTCTAAGAGGATTATCAGGTGCCTGTTTGAATTACTCTGACATGAACAGTCAGTCAGAAAATGTACATTCATTTGAAAGGTCAAGTACATCTGATTTCTGCGTTTGGTATGCTGGGGCTTATCCTTTCAACTCGGCCTTCCTTAATGAGATTCTTGTTTCAAAGCGTTGCGCCGCACGCGCGCTCAGGGTTTGACGAAGTCAAGTGTGGCGCGGATGGTTTTTGTTAACGTGTTTACCCTTTCATCTGGCTGTCCTTCGGAAGCGCGTTTTGCTCTGTGCTGGTCAATAGGGATGCAGCAGGACAGGCAGCTGGGCCGTGTCTGCCAGCAGAAATGAACCTTCTGCAGGAGGAGAGATGAAGATGCGGGAGCGGGGCTGCGCTCTGCTGAGAATGTAGATTTGCGTGTGTAAGTGAATGTGACAAATGCATGCAAATGGAGAGGGGACTCGAAGCAGCACCGATGCTCCAGGAGACAACGGGGTGCGTGGCTCCCTCGGAAACCACGGCCTGGGGAAGGCTGGGTTTGGCCTGCAATAGCGTTTCTTGATTAAATTAATGTGTATTGATATTTCTCCTGTTGTTTTGACTTCACAGGCTGTTTGAATTCAGTCTTGTCACAACAAAATACAAAGGAGGTTGCTCGGAGATTGATTTTTATTTTTTTTTCCCTTTAATCCTGTCTTTGAAGAAGAGTGTTTTAAAATTTTATTTTATTTCCTTACTTCCAGGTTGACAGCCGGGGAAGGCTGCAAATGTTAAAACTGTTGCGCAAATAATTATGCTAAAATGTCGAGCATACATTATGGAGGAAGATGCTTGTTGATTGTAAAGTACGAATCAATTTTCTGCGTCACAAAATTACCGACATCGGAGTCGGCTTTGGTGATTTATTCCCTCAGCTGATGGGTTTGTGACTACAGCCTACTTCCCCTGGGGAGTTTTTTGATGGGTGAAGCTTTGCTTTCCCCTTTGTTGTCACTGCTGAAGCACTCTCCTCCCCCCCCCCCCATTGCACCCCTCCTCCTGAACTGTTCTTAAAACTGAGCCTTTCATGCACGCCGCATCCCAAAACGCTCTGCCAAGTTAAATAATGTAGTCACAAAACCAAATATTGAATAATGGCTGAGGGAAGGATTAAGGGAGACAGCTGAGCAACAAAAGAGAGATCCTCGAGTGTTTTGAGCACGGGATGGGGATGCGCTGTGCTGGGAGAGCCCCCGGGGACCGCATCCCCATGGATGAGGGTGTGAGATGTCAACCTGCTCCCATCCAGTCTTTATCAACCTTAATCTTTTGCTTGACTCTGATTTGGGGGGAAGATTGGCCATCAGAAGGAATGCCAGGCATGTAGTTCCTTGGTGTTTTCCAGTCTGGCTTTAACCTGTTGGATGCAGTGACCGCACGGTGGGTGGTTATCTGATACTCATGCAGGGAGAAATATATCTTCAGAATGAGGGCTCTCGATGTAGCACAAAAACTGATGTAAATGGCTTTTGTATAGCTAGAAGAAAATCTACGATTCCTCTAAATCTAAGAGCTGGGAGCTCAACAGGCAAGCCATGAATTCAGGGAGTGTCTTTCCTGCGATAAATTCAAAATACTGGTTGGGAAAGAAGCATCGCTCATCAGGAAGGGTGATGGGACCTTCTGCTGGCTTCTTTTTTTCTGGTTGATCCAGAACAGTTTGAAATGTTACTTAGGATGAATTCCAAGGTGATGATTTACATGGCAGGTGACACTGGAAAGCAAATTATTCTAGGAAGAAGCATGAGATGGGATGTATTTACTGCCTGTCTAGGCAAATTATCCACTCTCAGATGTCAGCCATGTGTTTGTGTAGAAAATGCCTATGTCTGAAATAGCATATAAAGTGGATGCCTGAAATAACAGTTAATAAAAGCGAAACCCCTATGGCTGTTGCTGCGTCCTTTGCACTGACCTCTTTGTAGCTCAGCCTTTGGAGGAGCTGATGTCAGGGACAATCTGAAGGTGGTTTTGAGTGAGCAAGCACCCAGCCCAGTTTCATTCCCACTGCAAGCCCGGCTTTGCTGGGAATGTGCTGATGATGTGTATTTGCATGGACACTGCTGCTCATAGCCATGTGTGCTGCAGGTATTGGAGCTGCAAAGGGCAGCTTCTCCTCTCTACTTAGTGAGGTTATCATGTCCCATCCCATAGGGAAACTGCTCATTTGGGCTCACGCAGGTGACACAGCGCTGGCTCCTGTTTCTCAGTCTTGTCAGGCTGGCTGTGATTGACTCTAAAGACTTATGCCACTTCACCTTGTAGTTTTGACTGACGAGGTTTAAAAAGGAAAAATAAAATAGTGAAGCGCAGGTGATGAGCTCTCCGAGCCGGTGTTGGTGAGCAGGCTGCAGCTCTCGGACTGCAGTGGTTGAGGAATGGAGTTGCAGTTTTCCAGCCCTGACCTCCAGCACCCTCATCCCTTTGCGCAGGGATCGCTGTAGGACGCACCTATTACGGATGGATCGTGTGTGCCTTTCAGATGACTTATTTTATTTTTTCATCCCGAGATGGGTTCCAGGAGGATTGCTTTTTATTTGTGTGCGTGCCCGTGGAGAGCTCAGGATCTCATCTGGCATTTAATTATGCACTTCTGTTATCTAGCAGGTATTGTAGGTGGATGTGTAAATTAGAGTACTTCTGTTTACATAGAAATGAATGTATGGTGTAAAAACAATTTACTTGTAAAAGACTCATCCTGTCTCCGGAATATGTTTGAATCGTAACACAATACAAAGTAATTTAATCCCTCCAAACCCATACGTTGTTTGCCTCTCATTTTTCTGGCAAATTTTACCTTCATCAAAAGATAAATCAATTTGTAGCAGCTATTGGCAGCTATTTAAGCTGGCGAATTGAACAGCTTAATTAGAGAAAGTATATTAAAGGCTCAGGGAGAGGCTAACGCGTTCTGTGCCTCCTCTGGGGTGTGCTGGTGGGAGGAAGATGCTAGGGGCCCTGACCTGGCTGTTAGTGGAGGAAAGCAGCTTTTGGAAGGGGTTTGGCTGCTGTTTGGGGGGGTGTGCCCTGCGGGGGTTAGGGAAGGCTTCCCCACAGCTGTGCTCTGCGGTGTGACTTGCCAAGGCTGCCCTGCCTGCAGGAGTTGGCTTGCGCACCTGTGGTTTTCATAGTGTCATTCAGGATGGAAAAGACTTCCAAGATCCTCCACCATGCCCACTGACCACGTCTGTCAGTGCCACATCCCCATGGTTCTGGAACACCCCCAGGGGCAGTGACCCCACCGAACCCTGGGCAGCTCTGCCAACACTTCACTACTCTTTCTGAAAAGAATTTTTTCCTAATATCCAGTTTGCTGAGCTGAACTCCCCCAGGACTTAGAGCGCGTGGGATGGATTACAGTTAAAATATGTGTATATTTAGTTAGTTTAAGCTTGAACTTGAGGTGCTTAGAAGTGGAGTTGATATTAGGATAGCCTTGCTTAAAAAGGAAAGCATTGTCAGCGCAGACTAAGGCGTCATCCATCTGTTCCTGAATCTGTTACCAGCCTATGTTCCGTGTCTCTGCTGCAGTTTGGGGATCCTAAAGGGAGGCAGCAGCTTCACGTGGGCAGCTCCTTCCCTCCTTTGCCCAGGGGCTTGCTCGCACCCAGCCCACCCTGCTTCTGCAAAATAGAGTGTTCCTGGCAATGGGGGGGTACCATGCAATGTCCTCTGCTCCTCCCCGCGGGGACAGGGCTGCAGGTGGAAGTAGAAAGTAGAAAACTAGAAGAGATGTTACGATGGGCTAACACCTCCCATTGCCTCAAACTTGATATTTGTATGTGTATATAATTTCATCGTTGCAGATGGCTTGTTGTGCAGTAATGTGTGTGCATCTGTGCACTGCACGTGCGTTGCAAGAGTGTGCTGGTGTGCACATGCACTGTTATTCTTGCCTCAGCACAACGATTTCCTAACGATCTCTCACCCATCTAAGACGGATTGCTTTTCATGGTTCAGTGGTCGCAGCTCAGACATCCATTTCAATCAATAAAACAGTCAAAAGAGAGAATAGATTTACTTGTTTCTGGTTTTTTACATTTAATTGAAAATTTTCGAGTGATTACAAACATAGATATTGTACAGCTTGCAGAGTTTAGAAGACAGTAAGTGCCAAAAGAAAAATCTCCGGAGCCCCGAGCACCCCTCTGCTCCCTGGCTTGTGCCTGACAGTGTAGATTCTTCTTCTTTCTCTTGGCTTGTAAAACCTGGATGGATTTAATAGAGTTTCACCTAGACACTGCATGGAGCATATGCAGTGGTTTATGATGAACACCGTTAAATCCTCTTACCTGTGACAGGGAGACTGCATTCCCATCTCACAGCTGGGGCAGCGCTGAGCCCCGAGAGGAGCCCTGCAGTGCCATGGTGCCATGGGCTGGCTGCTGGTGGAAGAGGCTTTGGAAACTGTCCTGTCCCAACTGCAGGGGTTGAATCTCCTATAACTTCCTAGATTGTGGCTCAGAGCAATGCCTGAGAAACTTCCCTTCGTCCTGGGGGGTCTCTGGGGAACAGTGAAAAGCCATCCTGTCTCCCTGGCTGTAAACTTAATAAACCTGGAGGCAGCGCAGCAGCTGAATATATAAAAACCATCGTCTGATAACCTGAATGTGGGAAAACTTTAAGAAGTCACTGAGACCCATTGTGCTGTCTGCAAAATGAGGTCTGATTTCTCTGAGTTGTTTTTAATAGCTGGGATTACAGAAGATTGGTGTGTACTGGTTGATAGGCCTGCGAGCAAGCGTCCTGTTTTGGTGCCCATGGTGATATCATTTACACTGGCATTTATGTGATAACCTCCTGAGTGCACGGGTCTGCTTGCAAATTAAAGCTGAACCCGGTATGCCTGGTGTGCTGTCTCCCAGACAGAGAATTACCTGGATACTTTTATTGTCATGTCTGATTTACTCAGCTCTGTTGACTGCTCAGAGTGTGTTTGTTCTGGCGTGGGCCACAATGTGGCTCTGGAGGAGCTGCTATCATCCTCCATCTAGTCAAGGGCAATGGTGACCAAGTGTCACTGGGTTGTGGTGAGTGTGGCTCTGTGCTCTGCCCAAATCCGGGATGCAAATCTTGGCCTTCAGATGCGCCAAGATGGGTTCAGTTTGGGTATTAGGGAAAATTGGGCTCAGGGATCTTAGAGGTCTCTTCCACCCCTAATGATTCTGTGATCCTGGGGAGGAGAGGCCAACTTGATTGCCCCTTATAAAAGCTGGTGGTAGGAAGGTTGGGTCTCTGTGCTCAACAGATTGAAGTAAAATACATACATACATTATTGCTACTGTGGAAGTTTCTAGATGGATGGTGTTTCCCCTTCTGGCAGCATTCTGACTCTTCATCCCCACGGTTCTGGTGGGTTTGGGGTAGGCTTCTCTCATTTGTGCATCTCCCCAGAAGGAAATGAGCACCTTGAAGAGGAACAGATCCTTTTGTGCTTTTTTTTGAGCACAAAATCAAATTCTCCTTGAGGAAGGAGCTTCAAATGGGAAACTTGGGCCAGCCCAAATTAGGGGGACTTAATTTACGATGGTAAAAACACTTTGAGAGCCGCAGATGAAAACTGCAATTTAAGTGCCTAATATTATAATTATATACTGATGTGTTTTATTAATGGGATTGAATGCTCATAGCTTTGTAGTAATGAGCTTTTTTGAAGATCTGCATAATAGAGTTTTCTGATGGTAAGGACCCTGGCATGCTGTTTCCTCTCTAAAGCTCCTTGAAACTCATGGATTAGCCAGGGACAGGGTTAATTGTTGACTTGAGTAGTAATTAGTCACACATCTCATGGAGTAGCCCTTCTTGGGGGGGCAGCAGAACCCAGCATTCCTCTTCTAGGCGCTGTGTGGATGATGGGAAGGCTTACTACAGTGGGACAAGTGACCCTTGAGCAAATGAAGTGTTTTGGGAAGCCTGGAGATGAAAGATCCCGTGTTGACAAATTAGCACTTAGCAGATTGATAGTATTAAAGAGCTGTAGGTTTGAACAGTGTGCACATTCAGTCCTTTGTAACATGGGGAAAGAAATAATTTTCCTGTCTTGTAACACCATTTTGCGTGCACTTCTGATAATGAATGGGAGCATAACATCAAAGCCGTGAATGTTTTCGTGGGCCAAGCCATCCTCACCCTACAGAATGAGACGGGGTCAGTGAAAATAGTGCTGCTTAATAGCTTACATGCTCCACATTTTATCTGGGGAGGGGAAAAAAAAATCTTGAGTGATGCTAACGTAGATTTTTGAAAAGAGGAGAGACCTTGAAAGAGATTTTAGTTTTCAACAAAACGTTGGAATGTGATGTTTTGACGATTGAATTTTTTTTCGTGCAGCCCATTTATCACAGCTGACTTTCCTGTGAATAAATTTCGACTGGGATAAATCAACTTGCAGCATTAATTGTATTAACGGACGCATTAATTATATAAGTGTTAGTGCATAAAAATTCATGACTTTCTGCAACTGAATAAGGAGAGCAAAGAAAAAAAAAAGTAGCAAATTGCAGGAGTATTGGCTATTTTCTATTAGGTGTCTTTTGACGGGGAAAGAATCTTTTTTTCAAAAGATACCCCAATGTTCTTTACAAATCCTGCTTTTCTTCTGAACGCTTCTCTCTTTTATTCAAGAGTGTAATTAGCTTTTGTTAACTTCTGTATGGGCAGTTTTCGGTTTGTGCTTTCTTTGGAAAATGTGGCTGTTTTTCTAAAAGAGCTGTAAGTTCTGTTTCTTCCCTTGGTATCTGGAGTCCCAAATTTCCAGCAAGAGAGAAATTCATGTTTGGCTCAGCATCCTCCATGCATTTAGGAAAGGCCAAGGCTTGCTTTCGCCCTTCTCCCTTTGTAACCAGCCCATGATGCGTGGATGTATTTTGTTTGGCAACTCCATTCAAGAGCCCAGCTGCTGGGGGATGACCCCAAGAGGAGGAGCTGTGTCCTGCTCACTTCTTTGTCCTCCTTCCTCTGGGTGGAAGGCAGGAGATGGGAAGGCTCCTGTCCTGTGCGCTCACCTCTGTGCCCATGTCCCTTCTGCTCTTCCTGTTCGTGGTTGCTGTCAGTAATGAGATGGGAGAACCGGGCAAGGAGGCAGTTCCAGCACCACCCTGTCCACCCCCACATTATCCTGACTTATTACATTGTAATAAATTGAACCATTCCACTTCATTATTTCATATTTGAGGAGATTTATAGATTGTCCTGGTGGCTGAAGAGGCAGTGATTAAAGGAGCAGTGTGCTAATGAATGAGCCTCTGCACAAAGCCTTTTTAATTAATGCACAGCCCAGGGGCTGTAAAAGGCTTGCTGATAACAAGCCTGGCCCATTCAGGACATGAACTGACAACTTTGCACAAAATGAAGGCTTATGTGGAGACATGAGTACGGTATTGAAACGGCAATTAAGGCTAATAGAATGATTTCCCTGCCCATCCATTGCTGCATTGCTGGCCCTCCTTCGGCATTCCTGGCCCTCTCTCTGCTCTGAAGTAGTGGCAGGTGGAGATCTCATTTGGCTTCTCCAACCTTCCCTCCATGATTTAATTTATGGGCTGGCTGCTGCATCTGTTCCTTTGTGTGGCTCTCAGTTGGGCTGGGCTGGGATTTTCCCTCGAGGCCTTTCTGAACTTGCTGGAAGTTTCCCTGAGTCAGGTTGTTTTGTCTGCTGTAAAAAAAAAAAAGGCAAAACCAAGCTCTGGTGGAGCATCTTGCTGGGGGAGGGTGGCAGGTCTGTCTGCAGCTGTGGTCTGTCCATCCGTCCTTGGTTATATGAATGGGGACTGGTGTGGGTCGGTGATGGAAGAGAGCTTCCAGTGATGACCGTGCCAGCTTGCTGCAGGATGGCTCCCAACCTGTCCGTGCCTTTTCTTGTTCTTTGTGTCCTCTCTCTGCACGTACTCTGGTTTGCAGTGCTGGTGTGTGCTGTTGGACAGGCTCCACGCTTCATGCTAGTTAATCTGTGATAAGAGACTTCCATAAAGTGCATTGAGATACGCGTTGCAGACTCAATAAACAGCTGTGATAAAGTGCAAGTAGCTGTAACACCGGGTACCTGTAACACCAGCTGGCCCTCCCCAGGCACCTCGAACAACTGCTCCTGCCACTTTGCTGAGTTCTCACCAGTAGCATCCTTGCTCAGATGAGATTACCATGTGAGCTGCTCACGCTGTGAAGGAATTTGTCCTCTCTGTGCTTGCAGAGGGACCTCAGGAGTGTCACAGAGTAGAGCTTTGTCCTTGGGAATTCGTCAGATGAGCAGCATAGAGGGATCGTGGTTGCTCAGCTGAATTACACCTACTGATGTCAAATCTGTGTTCCTCCAGTTGTGGTGGTATTTGAGTACATTTCAGAGCCATAACCTGTGTCAGTCTTGGAACAAAACTCCTGTACTCCGTTCAGCAGCATGCAGCATCTTAAGCTGCACCAAACCAGATGGCTCTGATGCTGTGTAGGGCCTGGTGTCAATATGCAGCTGGGAATGTTCTGTCCCTCTGAGCTCCTCCAGGGGCCTGGGAGAGATAAGGAGCCAGAAGCCCTCAGATGTCTGATCTTATCAGGGCTCAGCTTCTCCATTTTGCCTCGCTGAATCCATGTCAGGTGGAGGCACTGCTTTACAGAAAGGAGTGCAGGGAGAGGAGCCGGGGAACTTTCGAAACATAAAATAAAAGCAAAAAAATATAAATGATGCTGCCTGTGGCCTGCAGATTTAATGATATTTACCCATTTGATTGATGAAGATGATGAATGAGGCTTCGTGGCCTGTTGAGGGTGGAAAGTCTAAGTACCAGGATGGAGAGTGAATCAATCACTTTTGCGGCTCCCCTGCCAGATGGGTTCATCAGTTAACGGCAGTTCCCAGCAGGGTCATATATTACCCCTGGCTGAGGGACGGTGTGTCAGCTATGGCTGCTGACTCTTCCCTGCAGAGATCGATAACCCATGGCGAGAGGAAGCAACATGGCCTAAATGAAACCACTAAAACTCCTCTCCAACTTGATCCTTGCGTTAAATTTAGGTTGCTAACACGCGCATTCCCATGAAATGAATAGCAAAGGTTGGACTACAGAGCATTGGGCCATGCAACATTGTGCTCAGGGAGGTGGCCAGGCAGGTGACAGGTGGAAAGTGCTGGTGGCTTGCTGGAGAGTCATGGAATCATTAAGGCTGGAGAAGACCTCTACGATCAGAGTCCAGCCATTGACCCACCCCCACCATGCCTGCTGCCCATTTTCCTAATATCCAACCTGATCCTCCCCTGGCACAACCTTAGTCCGTTACCTCTTGTCCTATCTTTGAGCACCCACAGTGGTTCTGTTCTTTCTGGGGTGGCTTTTATGGTGTTGATTCAGTATTTGCTAACCATTCCCATGATGAAGCCTATAACATGGTTGTGAGGAGCTGTTCTGCTCTTGCTTTGGGCAGAGGGATTTTGGCAACAGATGCTGAGGGTGAAGTGTTGTCCTCCAGCAGCATCCAGAGACTTAATTCCTTCTCTGTCATGAGACATATCCTCATTGTGCCATCCAAAGCCTGCATTTTTTTTGGCCAGGGCTATATCTTTATTTTGAGTAGAATTTATCTTGCGTTGGTTACTCAATAGAAGCATTTGAGGACGTGTAGGTAAATATGATCTGGAAAACAGTTGCACAGGACCACGTCACAAACTCGGGACTTGGGATGTTCATCAAAAGTTTTTGGGGTTTTATATTTCCCGTGTTCCACCAACCTTGTAAGCAAAGCCAGTGTGATTTATGGCTTTGTGTTATGTTCCTGTGAAACTTGCAGGATTTTGATATAAAATTCTCCTGGCTTTAACTGTCAAGTTTCACCTGAGTCCTGCTTGGAGACCATTATTCTTTATGTTGTCATTTCTGAAGAGCCTTTTACAGCAGGAGCTCAGCATTATATAGCACTTAATAACAAGCAGGTTACACTCCCGAGTAAAGAACATTCTGCTATGTTCGAACCTTTTATAGTGATCATTGCAACTGTTGATGTCCAGGACAGATGCGCAGAGTGTTTTGCAGAGTGTTTGGGTAGAGAAGTGCCATTCTGTTCCAGTAGTTGTTTTTTGCTTTGTGATTTAGAGCTTCTGGAGGGTTTTCCGTACATCTGAGTTCAGTTAGGTGAAAGTCCCAGGTTGTGTCAGTAGGGAACGAGAGGCTCCTGCCTTCAGAACTATCCTTGGAAGGAATCTGTCCCCCTCTTGGCTTGGTCTGTTGAATAAGGACCCGCTGGGGGATCTTGCCTTAATGAACTGGCCTTAATATGATGGCCTTAATGTCTTCTTCAACACAGGGGCTGTCACATGCAAAGGTCCTTGCCAGTCATGAAAGATGTGGTGGGAAGTAAAGGGAAGATGATGTGGTGGTGTTAGAAAGTAAAAGCTAATGTGTGTGCCCAGACCTCAAATTTTAAATAGAAAGATGCTGTTGGCCCGGCTTGGTCACTGACATAGGATATACAGAACTGGCACAGCCAGTTTGCAACCAAGGGTGTCACGAAGAAAAGGAGCAGGGGGTGGCCTTTGGGTGAGGCTGATGGACGAGGATGTCTCAGCGTTGCTTTTTTCCTGGCTGTGCTGCAGCCTCCCTGTGTGACCTTGTGGCTATCTGCAAATCTCTTTTCCTGTAGCATCAGTGCAGTGTGCTTGAGCCCTTTCCTAGGATGGGGGGAGAGTGTCTTTTAGCATGTGCTTATCGAGGTTTGGCTCTCATTTCAGGTTTCTGGACGCCACTTTTGATATCAATAATAATCATGATAGTGAGAGACGGCGGATAAAGCAACAATTCCCAGGAAAAATAGAGCGCTGGTGTTCTGCTGTGTGGGTAATTCAGGGGTAAGGAATATAGATGAGTTTTAACCAGAAATCAGAAGCACTGAGAGCTCTGTCTGGGCTGCAGCCTTTGTGTGCTGGTGGTTGTTACATGACCGAATGGTGCAGACGTTTCCTAGGGAGGTGCAGGAATGGGAGGGCAGTGTCTGGAGCAGAGACGGGCCCTGAGTCACAGGCATGGGCACTGGAGGTGGGGGAGCCCCAGGTAACCTATGCTGAGTGTGACTTGCAAGTACTGTGCAACTTAGAGCTTCTTTTTTCAGGCTGGAATTGCTGGCTAAACTCCACAACTTAGATTCAGCCCAATGCAGTCATTAGAGATTGGCTTAAACTCATTATCTCCTTTTCATTAGCGTTAACCATTAACTCTGGGTAGTCCTGTTATTGATATAAATGTCTCTGAAACGTTCTGAGCTTTTGGCTTCAACAGATTTCATAAGCTGGTTGGGAAAGTGTTTCTTTTCATCAGTTTCGAATTTGTCACTATTTTGGTGGAATCAAAGGGGATGCTTGTGCTGCAAGGCAGGGAGGATGGAACTACCAGGTGTACTTTGTCTCTCTCGTTCATTAATTCGCATACATTTATCATAAGACTTCCTATTTGTCTCCTTTTAAAGATAAATAATCTCAGCCCTTCCAATCCCTTGTCATATGGTGACAAGAATGATTTAAGGACCTGGAAAAATCCCATATGACAAGGGGTACGGTGACTGGTATATTTAGTCTGGCCATCTCATTTCCTGAGGGCTGGAGCAGAAGATGGAGATGGCCAGATTGAATATGCTCGTTTCTCTGCAGATGTCCCACTGAGCAGTGTGGGGACAAAGGCACAGATACGCATCTGTCCACCCAACGTTTTGCATTTTTAGTGCATTTCTGTAGCTTTGGGCTGGGCAAGTGTGGCTTGAGAATGAAATAAGATTAATTCAGCAGGGGCTGTCTGTGTGGCAGATTGGATCCTGAACAGAGATGTGGTTGCTGACCATGTCTGGATTGCTCGCTGTACTGACATGATTTTCTAACCTGACTGAGGCTATAGCTGCAGCATTTGTTTAAGATGTGATCCAAATAGCAAGGCCTCTCCTGGAGGATTGGGAGAGCTGGGCTGCCTTGTACCCATTCTCCTGTTGAAGGTTATGCAGCCCTATTTCCCTACGGAATACCTGAGTCTGTCTCAGTTTGTTTGGGAGGCTCAACAGGGCAGTCACTGCCCTCACTCTGGGTGGAAGCAGCTCTGTTTTATAGTGCTAATCCTACTGGAAATCAGTGCTTGGGTACCTGTAAAAATTCCTGTCTTGAATTCTACCACTTTGAATGGTGGCTTGCACGCATCCCTAAAGCAGTTGGTAAACATGGAGCTAATCCTCCCCAAGTCCTGGGAGCAGTGTGAACAATTAGTTAATGTTCGTGCAATACCTAGAGTGCCGTGGGGGCTGTGGTTGCTTTTCATAGCAGGGCAAGGGCAGTGGGGTAACGTGGGGTGCCAGAATGGGATGTCTGGGTGCCATGAGAGGTATCAGTCCCTGGAGGCTTTTGAGAACTGTGGGGATGGGTTGGATTTGATGATTGTTAGTGGTCTTTTCCAACCTGTATGATTCTATGATCTGTGTGCTAGGAGGGGGATCCATTGGGAAGCATAGCTTGCCCAAGGGATGTCTCCCACAGCACCCTTGCTGAATCCCAGGATGGTTTGTTTATGAGCTCGCTGGGGAGCTCATATGGAACAAACTATTTGAGAAATCTTTCCCTGCAGCCGAGCCTAATTTGTCCTGTCAATTCGGTGCTCGCCTTCCCTCGCTCGTGTTTAGCACCATTGATTTATTGGATTGCAGGAATATTAAGAACCTCAAACTATTAGTCCTGATTACAACTTCTTGGCGGCTTCATTGCTCCACGTGCCCCTCCACGCTCCTCGCGAGGCTCTCAGCAGGGCCTGAGCACCAATTCTCCCTGCTTTCCTCCCTTCCCCATCCTCTTTTGCTCTCCCAAATGAGCCGTGCTTGCAGTGAGAGCTGAGCCCATGGGTTTTTGGGAGGAGAGGGGAGGCATGGGAATGAAACAAATTTCTCAAGCTGAGGTGGGCTCATCTATAGCAGAACCAGAGAGAGGAGGTTGCTGGAGTCCTTGCACTGATGCCTTTGCTGCTGGAGCTCCCCTCATTCCTCTGCTGCTTCCCATCCCCGTTACTCCTTTTGGCCATCGCCAGTTATCCTGTAGATAGTACTGATTCATTCCCATAATCAACATCCTAATTAAAGATCTTGAGGTTTTTTTTAATCTTTGAGTGGCCTGCGCAGTCTCTTCCCTTCTCCCTTTTCTGCTTCCTGAGTGCTTCCAGGATGAAATGGGGTCTTTATGGCTGTTCACTCACCAGGAACGCATTTAGCTCCTCTGGAGAAACGGAGCAAACAGCAGAGACGTGCTGCAGGAGCCCTGCTTTTGAAGCTGTCGCTGGTCTGGATCAGGAGAAAAACAGCCTCAGGCAGCAAGGGAGGGGGAGAGCGGGGAATTTGGGGCGAGAAGAGTGCTGAAAGGAACAATCTGCACGCAGGCACGCTGCACGCAGAGGATGGATGGGTGCTCTGCAAAGGGCTGTGCATACATTTTCCTTGGGATTAGGAGGCTTTTTCTGTAGGGGTGCTTGGCCCCGGCTGGGCACTGCAGTGTGAGGAGGCAACAGAGCTCATCCCCACTTGAATGGCTCCAGGAGATTGTCTCCATGCCTGTGCTGATGGATGCAGAGGGGAGCCTGTTTGAGGGACTGCTTGTACCCAGGCTGGTAATAGATGAGCTTGTTTAGGGGGCGGTGAGCCAGGAGCTGACAGTGACAGCAGGTACTCTTGTCACTGGACCCTCCCATCCGTCTTCATTGGCTTTACCAGCCTTTGCTCAGCATCCCCCCTGGTCAGCACATCGTGGGCAGGAGGAAAAGCTGCTTAAGAGGAATTATGTGGTGGGGGCAAAAAGAATGAGGAAAGGCTTGCAGCGAGTCTGAAAGCTCCATGCTATTCATACTGTCGGTCAGGGAGGCTCTGATCTCTGCAGTGCCTTCTGAATGATGCAAGCAGTGCAGAGGTCCCCCCAAAAGCTGCGGTCCAGCTCCCTGCATGGCCTGCCAACAAACAAACACTTCAGAAGTGATAGATGTCGCAATGGGGGGAGAGGCAGCAGCCTCCCCTGCATCCACCCTTGGACCCAGCCACTGGAAATGGTGACATTCCCCTCCTGCACTGCTGTAGGAGAAGCAGGTGCTGGACAGACCGCTGGTGTCGTACCTCCCCCTCCTTTCCTGTCCTCCTTCATGGGGACATAAGAGCTTCATTTCCAGTCCCATCCGTCCTCAATCACTCACGGCCTGAGAAATATTTTGCAGAAAGTTTCCAGTCTGCTGGTTTGAGACTCGCGCACTCGTCTGGGCGAGCCGTGGTGAGTAATGGCTGCTGTGTGCTCCACAAGGACCCGGCCGCTTCCCAACGAGAGGCTCTCAATCATGCTTTCCCAGCCCTGTGGCCACACAGTACTTCAGCCTAATTACAGCAGCGCTGCTTAATATACTGCAGCCACGAGGCAGAAGGGGACTTCAGAGCCTTGTGTGTGTCTTTTGCTGCCTGATGGGCAGCTCTGCGTGCTGGGAAGCACCAGGTCCCCTTTGATGGGTGGGAAGAAGTCACCTTTCTCCAGCTCTGCTCAGACATAAACAGTCTTTGCTCCCCTTTGGCAGTTTGCAGAAGCACCGGTGCCGGCTGTGGTGTCAGTTACCAACATGGTGTTCAGGAGTTAGGCTCCATGACCCCTATGGGTCCCTTCCAACTTGGAATTTTCTATAGTGCTGCAATAAGCCACCCTTCACAGGAGACAGCAGAAAGCGTTTGGAGCACTACATCTGTTGGGAACAATTCCTCAGTCCCCATCCATCCCTCGTAGTGCCCTTTGTCTGGGCTGTGGGTGCTCCCTGGTCGCACAGAGCAGTGCCTGGGAGAGCAGCACGCACGTTACTCACTGAGCAGCCAGCGTGCTTAAGGAGCTAAATTTATTTCATTTTCTAAACTGCAGCTGGGAAAAAATAAGGAGCCATTAGGCTGTCAGTTGTCAGAGCTTTACAGGAGCATCAACGCATCATGTTTTTCTTTACTGAGACATTAAATGTGTCAAGACCTGTGATGGACTGTCTGGATCACATTCAGAGGGCAGACGGGATGGTGAGTGAGGGCAAGGAGTTTGCTCTGGCCTCCCCAGCTGTGCTGTCGTACAGAGCACTCTGCTTTCTGAAGTGCAAGGGCAAATCTTGCCCTTTTTGTCACCGTGCAGGTTGGATACTAGGAGAAAATTGTTCTTGGAAAGAGTGGTGCTGTGCTGGTATAGGCAGCCCATGGAGGGAGTGGTGGGGGTCACTGTCCTTGGGGATGTTCCAGAACTGTGGGCATGTCACACTGGGGGATGTGGGCATGGTGGGGTGGGTTGGGATTGGACTTGGAATTGGGGATCTCTGAGGTCTCTCCCAAGCTGAATGATTCTGTGATTCTGTGCTAGATGCTTTGGGTTCAGACGTGGGGATGCTGCGGCTGGGTGGGCTCTGGGCGTTTCTGCTTCTCATTGAGTTTGGGGGACGTACAAAACCCTCCCAAGGCCATTGCTGAGCGGATTTGCAAAGTTCCCCTGGATGCGGTGTTTGGTCTGCGTGCACACAAAATGTATGGCAAATATTTCATTTCAGATGCTGGCATATTTGCACTGGCACTGACTGCATTACATGTGAGTGATGAAAGGCCCTGTATAAATATGGTGTTTCCATCGGTATTGATTGCATTAGGATTGCAATTACATTTGCAATGGAGCCGACTGTATTATGTGGGTTGTTATATCGGCAGTCATCATCAGTGCTTGCCTGCGGGCACTTGCTTTTTCCTGGAGTGGGAATGGAGCTGGAGGTCGGCACGTTCTGGCTGTGCAGTGCCTGTCCCTGTGCACATCCCTGTGCTGGGGACAGAAACAGTCACGTGCATGGGAGGAAAGCCCTCTAAACTTTTGAGATGACACTGCAAAGTTCCTTCTTGCTCTCTGTGCTGACCTTCCTATTATAGAAGCTAATTTCTTTCCATCATCTGGGTAGCAAAATGCCTTTGCTCCTTCAATTCAATCTCTGACTCGCGCTACTTTTTTTTTTTTCCTTTTTGTGTTGTGAGAAGCGGTGCTGTGGGCTCAGAGGTGTTTTTGATATTTTCCAAGTCAATATCCCTTCCTGGTAAGAACAAGATGTAATCTGTGTGTGTGTACTGGCACAGAAGAAGCCTGTTGCTGGAATGGGAAGAAAGGGACGTGTGTGTCCCAGGTGCGGGTGGGGAGGGATGACTCTGTTTTTGCTGCCCTCTGAAGCTCGTGTGATGGATGCCCTTTGCTGCCCTGCTTGGAGATACAGTCTTGCTTTCTCCCACTGCACAGGAGGGAGCTCTGTGCCTGCTCCTTGCCCGAGGCCATGGAGGGCTCTGATGGAAACGGATTGCAAGCAGCTGCCTTGAGCTCAGGCAGTGTTCCCCAGCTGTTAATGGGAAAGGTCACAGGGTGATGGAGTGACAGCGAGAAGGGGCAGAGGGTAGGGACAGTGGGAGATGAAGAGGTGAGAGGAGCAGAGATGGCTGCAGAGAATTCCTTCATCTGTTGCTTAATTACAGGGGTGACAAGGAGGTGGCCTGGTGGCCCGGACTTGGCCACTCTGGCCCCTTTGAAAGGTGGTGGGGATTTGGGGATTTGGTCTGGGCTCTGCCTCTGGCCCTCAGCCACTGCCCTGAGGGTTTGTCTTCACATGGAGAAAGCAAAATAAATAAGCACAATCCACAAAGGGGTGAAAGTGGTGAGGGGGAGGAAGGGAACAGGAAGGGACACAAAATGCTCTCCCTCTCTGACAATCCACATGAGTTTGAAGTCAAAACATTCTGTGCATGTCTGCTTTTTTCCCTTGCTCGCCACCTGGTAGCTATTATCAGATGGCAATTTATTCCGGGCGTCCTCTTGGGAAGAGATTTCACAAGCAGAAAGATTTAAATCCCAAGAAGGGCCCCGATGAGCCTGGGTGGCTCAGGGTCCCTGTCCCAAGCTGTGGTCCCCTCTTGCCAAACCTTGGGCCATGGGAAGTCAGCATCCTCTGCTGGCTCCTGCACCCTGCTGGGTGCTCCTCCCATGGTGCCGGGTGTTTCTCTCCTGCTCGGGAGCTGTCATGACAAATTGCTGGTTCACACCGTCCTTTTAGCTTTTGCCTTTGTTACAGAGGCTTATTAGTCAAATTATGAACTACTCAAATGTTACTTAATTGCTAATGACATAGTAATAAGCTGCACTGGGATAACAGAATCCGAAAACCCCTTTATCTTATCGAAGCGGCCACCTTTTCCATGAGCATTATGGCTTCTCATTAGTGGGATTGTGCTATCGCAGCCTCGCTGTGCTGCCTTCCCCCATGCACGAAGTTGGACACGGCCCTATGTGTCCCCCCCCCCGGGCTCCCCCCAAGCACTGAGCTGCTGTTTGTTGGCACCGACAACTTCGCTTCCCCGGCAGTGAAAATAGACTTGTCATGTTTGGTTTGGTTTCCAGCAGATGGACTCACAAATAACTTCATTTGATGGTGGTGATGGGGGGGGGGGG
>NC_034431.1:2499839-2508236 GCF_002078875.1 Numida meleagris | reverse complement strand
AAAAAAAAAAATAAATGAAAAAAGCATTGTGAATTATCTGACAAGGATGTCAGTGTGCCTTGAATGAAGTACTTGCAGCACGTAACTCAATTGGCTGGAGTTCCTCGTGTGCTTCAGTGCTGTCTGCCTTCCAGTGTGGCACATTGGAATGTGCTGCAGATGCCTGAGCCCTGCCTGTGGCATTTGGGTGGTGATGCATTGAGAGGGAGGAATTGAGATGGCTTTGGCCTCAGCTGCCTTCCTTGCTGGTGCAAGCAGGACCCTGGCCAAACTGTCCCATAGCAGTGATGGAGTGACACTTTGTGCCTGTCCCCAGTTGAGGTGACTCTTGGGATGTGGGGCTCAGCCATAGGGCTGCTGTGCGATGGCTGCAGGCAGAGCGCTCAGCTCTGGATGGCTCTGGTTTCCTGGAGTTCAGAATGAGATGGCAAACTGATTTTGTTCATGAACATGGAGGCTCTCTAGGGATTCTCCTTTAACTCACTAGGCTTGCTTTAAGGGACTTCTTATTCTTAGACAGAAAGGATGGGCTCGCTGCTTCCTTTATTCTTTTATGGTTTTTCCCCTTTGCTTGTAGCTTTTGCAGGCTGTGTCCTCGAGCAGGAACATCCCTTCCCATGATCCTTATCCTGGTGCCTGCTGTCCCTTGTTGCTCTGCATGCTGCAATCAGACAGGAGAGTTGGCTTTGCAAAGTGCCCGGGGGCCCCTTCCATAGGGGCTGTGGGGAGATGAGGTCAGCAAAGCACAGCCCTGCTTCTGGGGATGGCAGGGGGTGTTGAGCTTTGTTTTTTTCCCCTTCACAGAATCATAGCATGGCTTAAGTTAGATGGGACTTCAGTGATCATCTAGTTCCTATCTTCCCGCCACGGGCAGGGTTGCCAACCACTAAATCAGGCACCACATCAGGTGGCCCAGGGCTTCATCCAGTCTGGCCTTCCTCCTCCTCCACTTGGATGAGGGGATTTTTCCCCCTGGGGAGCATGGGGCAATGGCATGCATCCTGCAGCAGAACTTGGGCCAGCAGCGGTGCGTGTGTTGCAGTCTGCCCCAGCTCTTCCCAAATTCCCCACCCTGGATATTGGGAGAAAATTCCCTCTGAGGTTTTTATATAGCAGAGGGGAGGTGGGGGTATATTTCTGCTTTCCCCCCCTCTCCTTTTTCACTTGTATTACTGCTGAAAATGGAGTGCGTGTGTGGCTGAACCAGCAGAGGCAGCGACCTCTCCACGAGTGGACGCTGCTCAGTTTTGCTGATATTTCAGTCTTGTGCTTACCCCAGTGAAGCACTGTGGTCTGCTAAACTCAGAGGGCTCGTTGCTAAAGCTAAAACAGTGCAACAGAACAGGAAGAGAGGTGAATTTTGCTGCGCTTTAAGTTCTGCTATGATTTCAATGTCTGGATTTGTTGTTCTTCTGGGAGCATCAGGAAGGTGCGACTGTAGAAGTCATTGCTGCTGAGCTTGATGCTGGTGCTGGTGTGTGCTTACAGCCCGGTCCCTGAGGTTGTAAACCCCAAGGACAAGAGCCAGCAAAACCCTGGTGCTCCCCAGCAGCCTGCACCAAGGGGCCTGACCCACGTCAAGATCTGTGCTCGGAAGGTGCTGCTGAAGGATGGAGTCTGGGGATGTTTGGATCTTAATGTTTTACAGCTCCTCTGCCTTCGAACAATGCCTGAAAATACAAGTGTATGCAAATTATAAACTAATTTAGATGATGGAGCATGGGAATATTGCTCCTACTCCCCAAGCATGGCATTTCCAATCATATCTTCGTTTCATTTTTAAGCAAAGGAATCATAATCTTGACATGTTTATCATTCAGTGCCTGCACCAATTATCTCTTTGGGTTCATTCTATAGTTCATAGAACTGATAGATTATGATCATGTTGTTAGGAGAATTGTGCAGTCATTATTCCTCCAGCTGGAGGAGAAGTTGAAAAACAATTATAAAGAACGATTCTCCTTTGGATTGTTTTCTGAGTTCGAGAAATAGGCAAGTTCCTATTACCAAGGCCAAGAGCTGCAAGGCTACTGCCACTCTCCGTTTTGATCTCCTGTGATCCAAACCAGATGACTTGTAAAGCTGATTTTCTCTAGCAAGCTCCAGTTGTAGTTATTATTTTTTTATGGGTTGATCATAGAGAGATGAATGCCGCACAAGACTCGAAACAGTGCGGAATGCTGATTTCCAGTTTAATTAGCACTGGAGCGGAGGGGATGCACCAGCATATGTCTTCTGGGAGGCGGTGGGGTTAGATCTTCAGACCCAAGGCTTGCAATCAGATAACACAGCACCGGCGTCTGTGTGTAATTTTGACATGAAACCGGATGGAGCGCGGTTCCCTTTGCTCAGAGATTTGTTTTCTTTCAAAATCCTTAATGAGACCCAGAGGATGGTGACCCCCGAAGGAAACCGGGGTGGGAGGAGCCCGCTGGGGCCGGGGATGCTGCAGGCAGCGGAGTGCTCCCGGGGGAGAGCTTTCCTTTGATCCCCAGAAGGAGCTCTCTAATCCCATCCATTAACACGAATGGGCAGCCGGAGGCCTTCCTTCCGTGATTGGTTGTCCCCAGAGGAATACATTCCCTTTCCATGCCTCCCGTGCCCCAGCCTTCCATGCATGCTATTGAATTTTTTAGCTACTTGACCAGGAGGGAACAGAATGAGACAAGCGCCTTGTTGAGGCGTCGTTCCCATGCTTATGTCTTCTTGTCTCCCCAGGGCCTCCCATCTCCCAGCTGGTGCTCAGGAGGTGGGGAAGTGGCCGTATTCAGTTCCTCAGCTGCATACGTGCTTATCCAATTTGGGACTGGATGAAGCCCCTTGTCCACCAGACTTTGTTTTGTCTTCTTGAAGCAGTCGATACTGGATGCCTGAGCAGATCTATTTATTTAATAATGCACCCTGTCAATATTTATGTAGCCTGTAATGGGCTGGGTATTCCAGAGCAGCATGGGTGATATCTGACGGGCGGGAGGAGCTCTCCAGATGTGAAATGCTGTGTTCCTGGGGAGGGGGAGCAGCACCTGGAGGGCTCAGGTGTGCAGTGGTGCGGAGCAGCATCCTGCCTCCATGCTGCTCGCTGCTTCCATTGGGCTTCAGACATCTTTCTCTTCTCCATCCCCTCACAGATTTTCTTCTTCTTAGAATTGTAGAATCATTAAAGTTAGAAGAGATCCTTAAAGGCGGTCTGGTCCCACTCCCTGCAATGAACAGGGACACCTGCAGCTCAGAGCCCCGTCCAGCCTGACCCTGGGCATCTGCAGGGACAGGGTATCCACCACCTCTCTGGGCTTTGCTATCTTATTGTAAAAGCCATTTCCCTTATACCCAATCAAAATCTGCCCTCTTTTAGTCTGAAACTACCTCCCCTTGCCCTATCCCAACAGACCTCTACTAAAGGGTCTGTCCCCTTCTTTATTACAACCCCCTTTAGATATTGAAAGGCTGCTCTCGGTTCTCCCAGGAGCCTTGTCTTCAGGTTGAACATCCCCAGCTCTCTCAGCCTGTCCTCATGGAGAGGTGTTCCATCCCTTCTTGGAAAGTCTATGGCCAGGAGACAGTGTGCTTGCTAAGGGGCCCCTGATTCCTTTGGTAACCACAGCTTGCTTCTGCTGTAGGTGCTCCTCTATCCTCACGTGCCCTCAGAGGAGTCTCAGGATGGGCTGATGGTTGGGCTAGGTGGTCTTAATGGTCTGTTCCAGCCTTACTGATTTTGTGCTTCTATGATGCAAAGCATCAGAGCTCAGCACTGTGGCAATGGGAGGCTGGCTGGGGGTTTGGCTGTTGGAGTTTGGCGCTGGAGTCAAGAGTCCTTGAAACTTTAGAGGGAAGATGGAGAAGTAAACATTGTTATTTCCTATTTCTGGACACCTACCACCTGGAGCTCCTGGAGCTAACAGGCTCCCTGTAGCTCTCTGCTTGTTAGTGTTTGGTAGCTGGATAAACATACTTCCCTTCTTTATAAAGGGGAAAGGTTGTTTACAAGTTGTAAAACAGAATGGAAACGCTGTTTTCCATCAGAAGAGTGCCATGAACAATAGCAAAATAATGTTTAAAAAGCCCTTGAAGTGTCCCTTTCAAATGAAACATCAAAGTGCTGGTTTGAATATTAAGCACGCACTAAAACGAGGTATTAATACGTATTAATGAACTAAGAAAAAATAACACAGGCACAAGCAGCAGTGTATGTCTGGCATCAAAACCTTTGTGAAAATGCTGGATCCAGATCTCCCCAGGAGGAGGCTGGGTTTTTGCTTTTAAATCAGGAATTCACCAAATCTCCCCTCTCTCCAAACTTCTTTGCTTGCTGCATGGGAAGGAGGGGAAGGGCCCAGCAGCTGGGTGTAAGGGAAGGGACAGGAGAAAGAAGCCCTGGGCCTTGAGAACTGCTCTGATAACAAGGGGCAGGAGGGGGTTCTTCTCCAGGTAAGAAATGCTGAGTGTTGGTGTAGAGTTCTTCTCTCTTCCTCCCTGGTATTTAGGAGAGGTTGCTGTAAGGGATGCACCAGGTGCTGCTAATTCTGCTTGCAATCGCATTTCTCAAGGCGTACATCTTCTTTTTTTTTTTAATATTAGACGACAGCAGGAACTGTATTTCTGATGAATTCGCCTCCTTTCCCCTGCTGTAGCAGGGATAGAGGAAGAAGCTTTCACAAACAGGCTCCGTGACGGCACACGCTGACTCAGAGCAAGGCTGCCCCGCTTTGAGGAGCGGGGCCAAGGAGGGTGCTGGCCGTGCCACACGGCCAAACCAATTACAAAATAAAAATATTTCAGAGTGCCAGAGGAGGGAGCCAGCAAAACACAGGAAATCCGAAAGATTTCACTTTTTAATGACACCTTTTTCTAATGAAATGGGGATACATTGATCAGAGTGGCACTGCGCTTTGCTTGGGCAGCGTCTGGCGCTTGGGAAGGAGTTGGTAGAATGCATTGGTGGTGAGTTGGGTGCACTCATTTCAAAGGGACAACTTTGACTTGTTAAGGGACAAGGATCTCTGCCCTGTTAATGGGCTCTGTTGGTTTTTTTTTTTTTTCAATAGCATCATCCCTTTCAGAATGGGTTTGTATGGCGAGAGGAGCCCGTGCACGGATTGTTGGCACAGTGAGGAGCAGGGGGACCACAGTGGAGCTGGAAAGAGCTGGGGGAGGCAGGGAAAGGGCCATCTGGGAGATGCCGCAGGCAGCTTCTCCCTGCAGCACGGCTGTCACAGGCAGGGATGCTGTGCCCTGGGTAAAGCAGGCGTTCTGCAAGATAGCCCTCCCAGAATGGCAGAGTCCAGCCCAAAATCTCCTCTCTGGCATCAGGGATGGGCAGCAGCTGGCATTGCCAGGCTCCTTGGGCCTCGCCTTTCTCCTTACTTGCATTCCATTCCCTTACAAACTCCCATTCCCCATCAACTTGCCTTGCAGTGTGCCGCATACGAAATGGAGGAGATAAAATTACAGTATCTCAAAATTGGCCGGGCTCGGTGCAATATATAACATACCAGATGGCACTACATGATGCCTCTGAAATATCTGTGCAATAGCATTTTAAGAAACGTATAAGTGATCAGGCAGCATATGGAAAATACGTTCTGTGCTGCACGAGGGAGCGGTGCCCCCTCTCCTGGCACCTGCTTGCCCTGCTGGGTTCGGGGTGCGCTGAGCATCGCCCCATGGAACCCAGGTACCCTGGGCAGGGCTGCGCTGTGCAGCTGGGCACCTGTGCTGTGCTGTGGGCAGTATTTCAGCATGACTCTTCTTGTTTTTGTCTTCCCCGTGCTGCTTGCTGTGTGCCTCAGTGCAGCAGGAAGGGCTGAGGTGAGGGGGTTTGGCTTTGCAGCTGTAGGGGTGCGCTTGGGGTGTGCACTCTGTGCTTCCCGTGCTTGCACGGTGATTGGGAGCTGTCAGTCTAGCGTGCTGTCTGTCTGTCTACCCACTGAGATATCTATAAAAATCCCCGCTGTATTTAGTGTCTGTGAGAGTCATGGACAGACGTGGGCTTGGGGTTCCTGATTTGCTTTATAGGACACACTTTTATTCTACGCTTCCAATCTGGGAGTTTGGATCAGAGCTTGCTCCCCAGTTTTTGGATTAACCTGTAGGGAAAAAACCAGAAGTGGAAATCTTGCAGAAAGCAGACTTCTTTTCTTTGTCTTTCCTGACTTTGTCCTCTCTGTTATCTCGACAGCTTTCTATTTGCTGCTGTGTTTCCCTTTAATCTGCAGCCCTCTGTTCTTACCTGAGCTACAGAGGAGTGACGAGGAAAACCACTGAACTTGGCGATAAATGAAAGGGAACAAAGCTTAAAATGTTTTCTTTCTCATTAAAAAGAAAAAAAGTAGGAAAAGGGGGGAAAAAAAAACCCACCCTCCAAAGCACACAGCCAATACATGATGCCTGGATTATCCTTGAACCACCTCCTGCTTATGGATCAGGATGCGTCATTTCTGCCCTGGTTTGTTTTTTAATTCCCCTGATCTTTGGTCATTTTGATCATAGCTAGAGGAACAAAAGTGCATGGCTATGAGAGAAGAAAGCCCTGCCCCAGTGCTGGCAGGGAGATTTTGGCTTCTGATGGGACAGGGAGGCCATGGGGAGATGGAGATAATGTTTTGTGCATGGCAAGGGACAGCTCCTGTGATCAGAGATCCCAAGTCCTGAGTGGGCACAGCCTCCTGAAGGCTGAGATGGAAACGCTTCCATCACAGCTCTTCGCACCCTGCTGCTGCCCATTGGAGAGCACCTGGTGGGAGCTGGGGGCTCTGGAGCCTGGGGGCTTTGGAGGTGGCCAGGAGCGTGTGGACATGTGCAGGGGATGGCATCTTCTTGGGGTGCCTGGAGACAGGCCAAGAGGCAATAGGGACAGATTGTATGTGGCAGTGGGGTTGGAACTAGATGATCTTGGAGGTTCATTCCAACCTAGGCTGTGCTCTGGTTCTGTCAAGTTCTCTTGAAACACAAGAGAAAGCTTTTTTTGTGGTGAGGATGGTCAAGAAAAGATTGCCCAGGGCACTTGCGGAGTCTCCGTTCTTGGAAGTGCTCAGAAATCAATGACTTGGTCCTGGGCAGCCTGCTTTAGCATGAGTATGGCTTCATCCCATGAAACCTCCCCCTGCTCACGGGGAGGTGTGACGGAGCCTGCTCGGGGTCATGCCATGCTCTGGGGACACCCTGCTCTGCGCTGGCTGTGGGAGGTGATGGGCACAGCGCTGGGTTCTGCAGTGGGTCCCTGGATTTGCAGTGTCCTCAGAGCACATCTTTGAAGGTGCCTTGTCCAGCACTGGGCTGGTAATGGTTTGTGAGGGGAATTAGTGCCCCGTCCATCTGGCCCCATTCTGCCATCTAACGAGAGGAGATAAGTGCACTTAACAACACACCGGCTCTTGTTCAGGCCCCTTCTTCCCAAGCCAGAATCAATAGCAGGTCTCTCCAGCTTTTAGAGACTTAGATCCAGTCTTTTCATCTCTCTCTCTCTTTCTCCTTTCCCAAGCAACACACGTTTGATTTTTCTCTTTTTTTTCTTCATGCACGCTGCAGAAATTTTCCCATTCTCCCTTTCATCTGAACCCGCACGGCACTCGCCCAGCCAGGGCTGCAGCTTGAGCTCCAGATAAGGAACCCTGCAGCGCCTGGGTTCCCTGCTCCCTGTCTCCACCTGGGTGTGAGCGCTCCTACGAGTCGCCTTTATCTTCAAAGTGCTTTACAAGCACTAATTAATCCTCCCAGCACCCCGCTGCTGTAGGTGAGGGAGCCTTCACCCATGGTGCTGCTTCCTCTCTCCTGTTCCATGGCGTGGGGTTTCTCTCCCTGTGCATCCCCGCTTCGCTTGCCTCTTTTTTGGGGAGCAGGACCCTCTCTACTGTGTAGATTGGCTTATTTCTGAGGTGTTGCATGCAAGTTAATGCAAACCTGAGGAATGCCTGATGGGGAGGTGTGCGGTGCTGCTTGCTTCCGCTTCTATTTTGCTATTGCCCACCCCAATTGGCCTTGGTTTGCCTTTACTGTGGGTTGGCTCATGTCTGCTGTTGGTCATTGCCAGGATGAATCAGCACGAGGTGATGCATCCACCTGGTGCAGACACACGTCTGTGGTCTCCTCGTGCATGGAGCTGATGCTGAAGCGCCGGGAGCAGGGCTGCGTGCTGAGCACAGGGAGCTGAGTCCTCCCGGGGCGGCCTTTGCTGGCATCTTCTGTTTGCTTCTTTAGTAGCTTTGAGTTCAGAGAGGCTTTTTTTTTTTTTCAAGCTGCTTTTTTTTTCCCCTTTCCTTCCATGAAATGCAAATCAATAGATGTTGTATTCACATTCTAACAAGATGTCAAGGAGAAAAGGGTAGCCTTTCATTCAGGGAGAGATGCAAACACACGCAGGGAGAGGCGGGGGAGTGGCGAGGGGACAGGAAGAAGGGGGGG